>NW_027397063.1:1277485-1436800 GCF_003265705.2 Callorhinus ursinus
GGGGGGAGGAGGAGGGGGAGGGGGAAGGGGAGGGGGGAGAGAGAGGAGAGAGAAGAAAAGAGAAGAGAAAAGAAATTACTAATATGGGCCAAAAAAGCCATCTATCGTGCTGACATGCTCCCCCCAAGAGTCTGGTCCAGGGTCCCACGCCCTGCACCTCCTCAGCGCCGGCCACTCACCAGGACACATCACTGAGGGTGTGGTAATGTATGTTAGACACGTAGCCAAAGGGGAACGGCTGCTGGGTGTCGTACAAGAGCACCGAGTCCTCGGAAGCCACGGCAAACACCAGGCGGTAGGGCAGGCGCACCAGCTCCACACCCAGCTCCTGCGAGGGTCCGTCTGCTGGGGGGGGACGGACAAAGGACAGGAAAATAAGGAGCAAACGCCAACAAATCCCCCCCAAAAGCCCTCTGTCAGGGGACATAAATGACATCATTTTACTCAAGGCCAGTTCTAAGGAGAACGCCCCAGGAGCCGGCGAGGACACAGGGTTCCGACCCGAGCGTCGGGGGCACCACAGGAGGTCCAAAAAGACGGGACCGGACGTGTGAATGAACAGGGCAGGCTGAGGGGCCACTTTTGGAGAAGGAATAATAAGGGTCACCGAGAAACACCCCGTCAAGTGACACTTTAACGGTCCTTCAGTTCGTTATGTGCATTCACATCAAGGAATAAGGATTTACTCGCCCACCTGGAGCAACAAACACCAGGCAGAACTGACCAAACGACGGCCTTTCAGACCCCGAGCATCAGGCACTGAAGGACACGGATCCCTGAGGGAAGGAAGTGAAGAGGGAGGCCTACATCTGCCTCAGTTTACCGCCTGGAGCTTCCAGACCCGGAAAAGGTTAAGAGGGAAGCCGACAGGACGGAGCTGGAAGCAGGAGGCCTGGGCGGCTGGAGCTCACGGGCAGAGACGCACAGGGGCCCTTTCTGGTCTCCAGCTGAGCACTGATGGGAGCGAGCATGTGAGGAAACCACCCCAAGACAGAGCAAGAACTACAGGAAAGCCATGCCTGGCGCTCCCTGCGGCCAGGTGGAAAACCTAGCTCTCGGGGCTCAGATGAGCCTACTTCAGGCCACTTTGCTGCAGCAGTGGGGAAATTAGCTGTCGACCAAATGCCCCTGGGGTCCGGTCTACCAAAGAGAAGCAGCGCAGTATTTCCTAGTGACTTCACCGCATCCCAGAATAAAGCTCAATATTTATAAAAATATATCCAGCAGGGGCGCCTGGGTGGCTCAGTCGTTAAGCGTCTGCCTTCGGCTCAGGTCATGGTCCCAGGGTCCTGGGATCGAGCCCCACATCGGGCTCCCTGCTCCACGGGAAGCCTGCTTCTCCCTCTCCCACTCCCCCTGCTTGTGTTCCTACTCTCTCTCTCTCTCTGTCGAATAAATAAAATCTTTAAAATATATATATATTTCCAGCATCCACTAAGGTACAGTTCACAATGTCTGGCATCTAATAAAGAATTACCAGGCATTCAAAGAAGAAACTATGACCCACAATGAGGTGGGGGGGGGGTGAGTCAAAGCCACTCCTTTGTAATAACTCAATGTCTTTGTGAACATACACTGTATTCTGCATGTTCAAGAAGAGGAAAGACGGAGCATGTTAAGTAGAGACGTGGGATATGTAATACAGAAAACAGATACAGCAGGAAGCCAGGGGGTGACGTCAAGTGACCTAATGCACGTGTAGGTGGAGTCCCAGATGGAGAGGTCAGGGCATGACGGAAAAAATGTGATGCCACAGTGGTCGAAACTCCCCAAAACTACAAACCCATAATGAGGAAAACTATAAACCCATAGATCTAAGAAGCTCAATGAACCCCAAGCATGAGAAACCTGAGGAAAACCACACGAAGGCCCATCATAATCTGATTGCTTAAAGCCTTGGACAAGATTTCTCTGTTTACATGAAGAAAAAAAAAAAAAACCCTTAAAAACAAAAATCCAATTCAAACATAACTTTACTGCATAGGAGATGGATGAATGATATTCGACCTGCTTCAGTAGAAAAATACGAGTACCTTTCTTCCTTTAAAGTGAAGAAGGTGTAATGTGGACAATGCAAAAACTGGACACACGTTCTGATAACACCGGTCTTTGCTCCAGCTCCTCCTAGGAACTAAACTGAACCAAACCCACATACCTTTCCCCACAAGATAAAACCCAAATCACGACCCGTAGCACGACCACTGCAGCTCTAACGTACCTGTTTCCACCACGGGCCTCAATTCAAAGTAGACCGGACAGCAACGGACAGCGAGCGTCGCTTTGCCAGGACACGGAAGATGAGCGATAGGCCTGGAAGATGGGTCATGACCTTTTTAGAAAGGGCACTGTTTCGCACCAAGAGCAAAAAGAAAGGGTAAACGTTTCAACTATGTCTTCAATTGCATACCTTTTAAGATTTTTCCTGGAGAAAACATAAGTCGTATTTGTTACGTTTTCACCAGATTCCACACATCCAGCTGGGGAAGCAGGGAGAGGGAGAAGAGGCAAGGTTTTGTTAGACTGAAGAAGATAAACTCAAGAGCATCCACCCCTGGCTCGTAAAAATACTCTCCCCCGCTAGCTGTCTACTCTGGACAATGTTTTTGTGACTGAGGACGAATACAAACAGTCCCAGTCTGGGCTCGGCTCTCACCCAAGCTCTACCCACCTGTCCCCTCCCCCGAGCGGCCCACCCATCCAGGGCGGCTTGAGGCCTGGGCAGAAAGAACAGAGCAGGGGGCCCTTGCGGTGAAGACCTCTGCCAGGGAGACCAGCCACTTCCTGCTGCAGAAGCTCTCGCTAGACCCCCCGGCTCGGTCCTTGGATTTGAACTTGGCAGCCTGTGCCTGCTCTTTTCCACCTGCCCGCTGGGGCCAGAAGGCCGCCGGGGGGGGGGGGGGGGGGGGCAGGCCTCTGCTACAGTCCCAGCCCCCTGCAGCAGCTGACCTTGTTCTGGGGAGAGCCCACATTTGAGCTCTTCCACACGCACCCCACGATGTCCTGAAAACCAGGCCAGACCCGGGCAGAGAATGACCACCAGCCACAGCTGCTCTTGGACACCGCTTTCTTGATACACGTGAAATCTCACCTGGGACCCCCTCATCCCCACCAGGGTGGGCAGAGGTCCTGTCAGCACTCTCAACCTCCCCCACCAGCCCAGCCTGCCATCCCCACGTAACCCATTTGAACAAGCCATGGATCATTTCTGCCTTTCCCCCACGCTCACACAACCCACCGCAACCAGTTACAACTCAACCGCTTATCTATTCATATGGTGTGGTTTTCAGTCCAGCTCACAGAAACGGGGTCTTGTTTACACCCCTCCTTCCATTGGTCTGCTCCGTCAACCACTCATGAACGCTGACTTGGGTAATGCACCTTTTTACTAGCTGCCTAACATTCACTGCTCTGAAGATACCATACTTCGTTCACCCATCTTGTTAATCAGTATTGTTTTTTCACAGCTCCAAACAATACTTGCAATAAACAGGGTTGAAAATATACTTTTTCGTACTAGGTTTTCATTTCTTAAAGACTAAGTCTAAGATGAGGGGCAGATTGGCTGACAAGGACATGCATTTAACGGTGACGAGAATGTTTTCTGAACAGGCTGTAACCATTCACAATCCCACCAGCAATATCCACATTCTGCTTGCCCATCAGCAGCGATATTTTCACTTTTTTCTGGTCTGAAAAGAATAAAAGATACCTCATTGTGTGTCACTTTAATTTCTCTTTCTGTCACTGAGTTTTCAAACCTTTTCCTTTGTGTGCTGAAACGCATAGATCTGCCTTTTTGTATCTTTCACCCATTTTTTTCTTCTGGGTTTTCCTTTTTTCTCATCAATTTGGAAGAGCCATTGTAAGTGATATACATAGGCTCTCTCTTTCCTGTGACGTAAACAGTATTTTCCAGTTCTGTTAGTTGTCGACTGATTTCGCTTATGGGATCTTTGCTGTACAGAGGCTCCCCAGTCAAATGCAGTCGAAAAGGCCTATCATTTAAGAACTTCCAAGTTTCCAGTGTTAAGTTTGTCCTCCCTGTTCCTAGGATGTCCTCCTACATTTTCACCTTTTATATTTAAGTACTGAATTCACCTGGAATTTTTTTTTTATATGTAAGTTAAGGGTCCAGTATCATTTTCTTCCAGACACCTGGACATTCTAGCACCATTCACTCAGTAATTCATTCTTCCCACTGAAATACCACCCAAGTCAGATATTTAATTCCCTTTGATCTCAGGACCTATTTCTGGATTTTCTGTTCTGGTCCACTCATCTGTTTATTCCTGTACTAATAACCATGTTGATCTGATGGTAGTAGCACCAACAGTATCTGCTGACATTTAGTCAAACACCTGCTCAAGTATTATTAATTTCCATACTTTTAAAACTATTCTTGGGGCGCCTAGGTGGCTCAGTCGGTTAAGCGTCCAACTCTTGATTTCAGTTCAGGTCATGATCTCAGGATCATGAGATCAAACCCTGCAACAGGTTCCATACTCAAGGCAGAGTCTGCTTTGGATGCTCTCCTTCTCTCTAAATGGATTGAAAAAAAAAAAAAAAAACTTGTTAAACTCACCTGGTGTGAGGAGCAAAGATCCATCAGGAGTAAAACTAAGTCTACGAAAGAATGACTTCATGCTGTCATCATGAAACATCCGGTAACTTCTTGCCTGTGGCACACAAGTTTAAACATTAATCCAAATCTTTACAGTCACAAGAAAGGCTAACCAGTTTTTTTAATTTTACATAGTATCATCTATTACATAATAATAGATGAAATATATTACAAATCAAAAAATCACTCAAGACTGCAAGAGTAGGGGTGCCCAGGTGGCTCAGTCAGTTAGGCACCGAACTCTTGATTTCGGCTCAGGTCATAATCTCAAGGGCCTGGGATCGAGCCCTGTGGCAGATTCAGCAGGGAGTCTGCTTGAGATTCTCTCCCTCTGCCCCTCACCCCACTCTCTCTAAAATGAATAAATCTTAAAAAAAAAAAAAAACCTGCAAGAGTCTCATGAAAGCTAACTGCCCATTTGTGTTAAGGAAAGCTGTGTGTGTTGGGGCGCCTGGGTGGCTCAGTCCATTAAGTGTCTGCCTTCAGCTCAGGTCATGATCTCGGGGGTCCTGGGATGGAATCCTGCATTGGGCCCCCGGCTTGGCGGGAAGCCTGCTTCTCCCTCTCCCTCTGCCCCTTGCCCCCCTCAAATCTTTAAAAAAAAAAAAAAAAAAGGAAAGCTGTGGGTGTACATAGGTGTGTGTGTGTGTGTGTGTGTGTGTGTGTGTGGCTCTACAGTTATTTTACGAAGCCTCTATGAGAACACAGCACACTGTCGGCAGTGGTTTTTCTGGAGAATGAGCCTGGGAGTTGGGAGAAGCAAGATGACAACCAGGGGCCCTTTGTTATCTGTGTGTGTCCACTTAGAATTTCCAACTTAACACTTCTTAGAAAACACTCCACTACTAAACTGGTAAACCTATCTTTCCAAACATGTCTTAAACGCCTGTGTGGGATGGTTTTTGCTCCAACTCACTGACACTTGATAAACACTAAGCATTAGGTCTCCAGGACCCAAAGACCCAGCATCACCCTCCTCACCGTAGGGGAGCTCACCTATGCCACCAGTAGCCAGCTGCCTGAGGACGGGATTCGCACTGCGTCCCTTTTTTGTTCCAGTGACCGACCTGCTCCCTTTTGCCTAAGTGCCTGTGTCCGTAGTCTTGATTCCTCTAGGACCAATGGCTGGGTCTCTGTTGTCCACCAGCAACATTCTCTCCATACCGGCCAGAATGGTATACGGCCTCTTGCCAGACAACCTGATGCTTGACCCACCTGCCTTCCTGTTGCACAGTGCCGGGGTCCCCTAGGTCAGAAGTTCTTGACCCTCACTACACCTCAGGATCCCAGAGGCCCTGCCACCCTCAAGCCAAGTGAATGACATCTGGGGGGAGGGGGTCGGGCACCCATATTTCTCAATGCTTCCAGGGGACCCCACAGTGAGCCAGGGTTGAACACCTCTGTCCATCATCAGCAGCTGTCCCCTGCCCCCCCCCAGATGTCCCCAGTCCCATGCAGACCGGCCCAACGGTCTAACTGGGCCTTGACTGGATCTGAGGAAGTACAAGGTAGTTCAAGCGTCGGGGGCCTGAGACCAGTGGTTTAGCCTTAAGACACGGAGGAGCTCATGACCTCCCGAATCTCAACAGAAGCCCTGCTAAAGTAGAAGGTCAAATATTTCCTACCTCTCCTTCGGCCCCTATTCCAGACAGCATTTTTGAGACATTAAAAGCCACACGTTTCTTCTGGGTGCTGTAGACCCTCAGGATCCTAAAGAAAGAAGAAGACTCTGACTGGTCCCTTCTAGTGAATGAAGTGTTTCACACAGAAGCAACCAGTACCAAAACTGAAGACCGATTAAACAATGTCAGCCTGCGAGACCACCTATAGTAACTGTTGTCACCCTGTCACATTAATTGTGGCAGAAGCAAGCCACCAAGGCAGGTCACTAATGAAGTCAGGAAATAGGTCATAACTTCATTTCTTACTGAATGTTTCAACTTATCAAGTAAGATGGGCTTTAGGCCTGGCCCTTTCAGGCTTTGGACACTCGGCCCATTGGTGATTTGTAAGACTATGGTGATATTTGTTTCAAACGGTCTTGCCCTCAGGGATTTGCAAGAGTAAGGAAAACTCCAGCACATAAATTTGGTTGTTGCTAATTCATATTATTCCCACTAATCAGATCCTTATATTCCTGAATGCCCGAATAAAACACACAGATTGGAAAATAAATGCACATACAATATAAAGGTGTTTGTTTTTCATAGCTTCTCCTAACTCTTCCACATTGCTGGGCCATCTGAAATCAAAGGTGTTATGATTAAAAGTAGTCGGGTGGGGCGCCTGCGTGGCTCAGTCGTTAAGCGTCTGCCTTCGGCTCAGGTCATGATCCCAGGGTCCTGGGATCGAGCCCCACATCGGGCTCCCTGCTCAGCGGGAAACCTGCTTCTCCCTCTCCCACTCCCCCTGCTTGTGTTCCCTCTCTCACTGTGTCTCCCTCTCTATCAAATAAATAAATAAAATCTTTAAAAAATAAATAATAAATAAATTAAATACATAAATAAATAAAAGTAGTTGGGTAAATACTCAAAAAGACTATTCTGGGGACGCCTGGGTGGCTCAGTCGGTTGGGCGTCTGCCTTCGGCTCAGGTCGTGATCCCGGGGTCCTGGGATCGAGTCCCGCATCGGGCTCCCTGCTCGGCGGGGAGCCTGCTTCTCCCTCTGCCTGCTGCTCCCCCTGCTTGTGTTCTTTCTGTCTCTCTCTCTGACAAATAAATAAATGAAATCTTAAAAAAAAAAAAAAAACAACTATCGTGACCAATGAGTAATATATCCAGCACCTCTGATGTTTAGTTCCTTGTTCCAAGAACACAATTAAATGCAGGACACCAGTAAAGACAGCAACAAAACCTCCTTCCAAAAAAGACAAAATATTCTAGGTTTACGTTAAGTAGAATCATTAAAATCCCTGCAGTAGTAAACTATAATTAAAAAATGAAATAGGGGGTCTGGCTGGCTCAGTCAGTGGACCATGCGATTTGATCTCGGGGGTTGTGAGTTTGAGTCCTGCACTGGGTGTAGAGATTACTTAAAGAAAAAATCTTAAAAAAAAAAAAAAGAAGAAAGAAATATCGAACCCTACCACTAGGTGCCCCTTCTTGCCTAAGTCATAGTTATAAAAAACACTTTTTCTTTAAAAGTTGCCCATGAAATTCAAATGTAATTCAAAGCTCTCTATGCATTCATTCACCCATTCAATAAAGACTTACTAAGCACTACATATAAGGCACTTGCCCTAATTAGTTTCCAATTTCTTGTTATGGTGTAAGAATAACAGTAAAACCAAATGCTTTATATGAAACCAAGAACGTGGATGGATGGACAGACGGATGAATCAAACCCAGACTTTGCTTTATTATTGGTTAAGTGGTGACGAAAACACCTCTGCAGAAAGATTAAGCCAATAGCGAAGACGACTTGCCAAATACTTACGTACCTGTCACAGCTGAGGGTAGCAACATACTGACCCAAGGGGTCCCAGGTTACTCCTTGGACATAACTTTTATGTTCATTAAAGATGGAGATCTTTTGTCCTGGGAATAAAGCACACAACAGCATTATGGAAACCTACTCAAGCACGAGTGGCGTCAACCACACTTTAGGTATGACGCCCTTTACCCCATTCCGTCATTCTGCCTCTGCACCACGCTCTGTGTCGGGCTCCGGGGAGACGAAGCCCACACTCCCAAGGAGCCCGCAGCTTCACGGGAGACACACACCCACAGACGGGCAGCACGGGGCACTGAGGGGCAGCTGAGGCAGCAGTGAGGGTCAAGAAGGGGGCGAGGCGAGTTCGGCTCTCCGGGTCAGGCGGGACGAAGCGGGTCACGAAGGAGCAGGCATTGTGAGCAGATCCACGGCAGGAAGGGAGGGCAGTTTAGGCACAGGGAGCAATAAGGAAGGGAGAACTCTAGAGGGTCACGTCCAGGGCCAAAATGGCAAGACAGGGAAGACAGGAGGTACGTGACTGCGACCCTTGTGTACAAGGTTCTGGGAATTCAAGGTGAGGCCGAGAGCAACACTCGACTGGGAAGCGACCCGCGTGACGAAGATGAAACCGAGGTTCACAGAGAACACAGGCAGTGCCCTAGTTAGGAGGTGACAGCAGGCCAGGCCGGGGCCCGCGCAAAGCTAGCAGGATGGAAAAGGGACTCCGCGGAAAGAGATTAAACCGGCAGTGCCGAAGATTACCTGGATAGAGAGAGGAGGGAGTTATGAAGCCCTGGCCATTCAGCACAAACAAAACCCAAAACCCCAAAACCCTCTTCTCTGAAAAGGCGTCTACACTCGCTCACTCACCTCCCCCAGTCTTCTCCTCTCAGCCCTCTGCGGTCTGGCCTCCGCTCCGCTCCCCTCCTAAGTTGCCTGTGGCCCCGACACCGCCCCCACGTCCGTGAAACGCAGTGAGCGTGCTTCAGGCTAACTACCACCTCCCCAGCCTTCCTACGAGTCTTTTCGGGGAGTGTGTGACATTAAGGTGGCCCGGGGCTGGGTGACAGCACCTCCTCAGACGACCTCTGAGTTTTGCAGGAGTCTTTTTAACCCACAGTTGCGTCACTGAGTCGGTGTGTGAGTGCGGGGGTTTCTGGAGAGGGACTCTGTAAGCGACCTGCCCTGGGGCTCGGGCGGCTGCCCCAGGGCCCCTGCCCTTGCCGCTCCCACAGGCTGGAGCCTCTTCCCCAAGGAACGCCCGCGGCCCGCCCCCCTGCCTTGGGCCGGAGCAGCCTGCCTGGCACTGCCACCCCCCCCCCACGGATGTCACACCTACATCTGACGCCCCTGACACGCAGCCATCATCCTGTAGGATGTAATGACCTGGCCACGTTCAAGGTCGTTCCAACTGGCATCAGGGGGCTGATGGGTGGACTGTCCACACAGACACTGACACCGTCCGGAGCAATGGCCTGATGTGGGAAAGAGAAGACGACAGGGACACTGGCCCTCTGCTTTGCCAAAGTCCGGGACAGAGGTGGGGCAAGAAAGAGGGGGTCTGGCTGAATGGCAGGACCTAGAACAAACAGACTTTCACAGAGTGGACAATCCAGAGGTGCAGGCAGCACGGGGGGGCGGGGGTGTCTTCTCCACCCTGACTCCCTCCCAGCACTCTCGGGCTGCAGGAGGACCAGCCGGGAGCACCAATGGGAGCACCAGGGGGAGCTCGGCAAGAGGCTACGAGGAAACATCAAGGCTGAGTAACGGTCTGCAGGGGGCAAAAATGGCCCGGCGTTAGCCACTCACCGGCTTTTGGCATTTCACTGCCATTTTTATAGATTCTCACATGTCTACTATCTCCCCACCCAGAGAACAGGTTCTATAAATGAGTGAGGTTGTCCTTGGCGGTCCTTGCTGTCAAACGGACACCTGACCCTACCTTTCCCAACACGGTGAATTCAGGGCCCATCGATGACGACAACGTGCTAAAACTGCCCAAGAGCCTGAGTTCCACGAAGGCAGGGGTGAGCCCTGCCCCCAACACGTCTGCATCCCCATGCATGTGGGACGGACCTCGCTCTAGCGCCATGGCTAAGCCTCCCGCACTCGGACTGGGACCCTAAAACTAAGTCGGATCCATGACACAGGGGCATCCTCACCTGCTGAGCCAGACACCTATTTTAGTTCACTCAGAAACTCTTCTTATGCCTTTAAAGATAAAGCAGGTTATGGGCGCCTGGGTGGCTCAGTAGGTTAAGTGTCTGCCTTCGGCTCAGGTCTTGAGTCCGGGGTCCTGGGATGGAGCCCCACACTGGGCTCCCTGCTCAGCGGGGAGTCTGCTTCTCCCTCTCCCCCCATGCCCTCTCTCGCTCTCTCAAATAAATAAAATATTTAAAAAATAAAAAAAATAAAGATACAGCAGATTAGACTTTTTAGCCACTAAGAAGATTCCTTCCCCCTGACAATAACAGAAACGTGTCAGCTACCTTTACTGACGTCCCATATGATGGCTGTATTATCCACAGAGGCAGAAGCCATTAAATTCCCGTCGGCTGCCCAGCAAATATCGTACACATCTTCTAAGTGGCCCCTGGAGTCCAAAGAGGAGAAAGAAAGCAAATCTTGTCTCAGCAAGAGAAAAACCATCAAAAATTTACAGGCAAACTCGGAGACCATACATTAGGATTTCCGAAATTTCTACGGGAACTATATTGGCCGCAGCTAGGATCTGCTACCTTCACGGGTAGTTATAGCTTTATAATTGATTCAATCTGACTGAAGAAAATTTTATAGCAGAAATAAAACCCATTTGGGGTGCCTGAGTGGCTCAGTCGGTTAAGCGTCCAACTCTTGGTTTGGGCTCCAGTCATGATCTCAGAGTCGTGATATCGAGCCCCATGTTGGGCTCTGGGCTGGCTGTGGAGCCTGCTTGAGATTTTCTCTCTTCCTCTGCTCCCTCCCCCTCAACTCTCTCTCTTAAAAAAAAAAAAAAGAGAAAGAAAGAAGATCCATTTTAATCGTGTTTCTAAGTCAAAATGCAGAGCACCTGCATTTTGGCTCAGTCAGTAAAGCATGCGACTCTTGATCCCAGAGCTGTGAGTTCAAGCCCCATGCTGGGTGTAGAGCTTACTTAAAAAAATTTTTTTTAAATAATAAAAAAATGCATGTGAGTTGAATGCATTCAGATCAGTTAGATAAATCACTCCCGTGGGCCTCCGCAAGTTACCTCAGGGTCTTTACGACAGTCCAATTCTCCTTATTCAGCTGAGCCTCATCCTCATCCTGAAAAGCAATCTGTTCTGGCTCCTTGTTGTCGTTGACCTTCCACAACAGAATGACAGCATCTGTGGAGTGATTCAGTTAAAGATAAGCCATGCTTTTTGCATGCTCCTTCATTTCTGGGCTTTTAGGATATTAAACCCTATTCACGTTGTTCAATAGACACTATGGTCACCATGAGTGACTTCTAAGAATTTGGAAAGGAAAAACAGGTTTGCCTTCTGATCTAAAACTCCAAAATCAAACCCATACCAGATCAGAGCTATCCAGAGTCACGTGCAACAGAAGAGTCCCTAGGCCGGCAAAACACCATTACAAAGCGCTGTGTTAACAAATCCTAAGGCATTACCTATGGATGGCTGAATAGGGAAAAACCAAGAGCCATCAAGCAAGGATTGGCAAATCATTCCCAGCTGTCTTAGCCTCAGCAGGATTTAGCATCTTAACTCCTCAGTTACCTCACCTGTAAAATGGGGATAACAGCATATACCTACCTCATAGGGCTTTCTCGGGGATTAAATGAGTTAATATGCATAAAGCACTTAAAACACAATGCCCAGCGCATGGTGATGCATGGACGCATTAGCTACTCATATGGACACATCAGATACCTCAGCCTGATGTCATCCATTGTCCGGGTGCTCCAACTCCCTGTGCTCTGACCCCAACTCTCCACACAAGTCTGAGCACCGCTTGGCTTCCCTCTGAATGCCACCAGCAGGACAGTCACTGAGCCGGCTGTATGGGCAGAAGTGTGGAATTTGGGGAGCCGGCTGGAGGGAAGATCAGCCTTGACATTGGCAGGTGGCCACTCTCCACTGCTAACAGCAGGTTTCTGGGCCTCCAAGGCCAAAGGACTTGGCAAACCAAAGGCTGCCCTGTGCGACCTCTCAGAAGACAGCCTGCCAGCCTCCCCCAGGGGCGTTCCCCACTTTCCACCTTAACCTCTGTGCACACACGCCCTGGACACCATGGCACTGAACTTCACCGGGTCACTTTCCTCCTTCTGCAAACAAAACCTGTGATGTGTTTTATTTTCTAGTAACTTCTAGACTCTTCTGGTGTCAAAGCATGGTAAAAAGATTTACTTTTTTGGTAGTAGTTTTGTGCTATTTAAGCACAAGCAGAAAATATGAATCAATCTACTCCCACCAAGGAAACATAATTTAGAGGGCCATTCAGACAATACTCCCCCAAGTGAATTAATTACGAGAGACGTGGGAAAGACTGTGATCACTTGGGTACCAAGCCAGCGATCAAACAAGGCCAGGACAGCTGTATTGGAACACTGGCAAAATGGTAAGTGCCCCACTTGTCTCCACCAGCAGAGTGGGGTGAGGGGGAGTCGCTGGGGGGGTGCACTGGACACTTACAAACAGCTCTTCTCAGGTTAAGCTTGCTGTCCTCCATCCCTTCATACTCCTCAGAACACTATTTTACTAAACTATCTAAATGACGGATTGAGAGGTCAAGTGACCTCTAAAATAAAAAAGCATACCTAGCTCAGATCTCACTATTTAACATGAGACACAAAGGTATCTGGTTTCTAAGGAATTTTGAAGGCTAATACTAACACTCACCATCTCCTCCTGATGCTAAAATTTCCCCATTTGGAGAAAAACGCACGACATTGACAGCTTTGGTATGGCGAGCAAGATTGGACAAAAATTCAACAATGGCCTTTCCGTCGGGTCCTTTTTCCACCTTCCAGATCTGTTGATAACCAAAACATTCGTTCAGAGAACCATATAGTGAGCACCTACCATACTGTGCTTACTAAAACAACACCAGGCTAATTTTCAGGAAGAAAACAGTTTTTCTTTTGCTACGTAAAATGGAACTTCTTTCTGAAACGTACCCTAACGGTCCCATTGCTCGCTGCCCTCTCTATCTCTTTCTAGTGCAAACTGTTCCCCAACAGGAACTGGCTCGGGATTCTAATTTCATGAGCATCCAGCTTATCAATTAGGGAAACATTCCCCAAGGAGCAAAGCTTTCTTTTGCTTTCATGGCTCATTCAAGGCCCTGAGAATTTCTCTCTCTGCGCCAGATGACAGAACAGTCGGAGTTTTTGTTGACACTCGTCTTAAAGGAAAGAATGGAGAAGGAAGCTTCAGCAGCGCCTCTCTGTATCCCGCCCCATTTACCCGAACCGCGGTGTCCACGCCCGCCGACGCCAGTCTGTGGATCCTCCCCGCCGCGCCATGCTGGAAGTCCAGGCTGTACACCGGCTCCTTGTTGTGCCAGGCTATTTCGCAAGTAATGACTTTCATCCTCCTGAGCCTTGAGGGAGCAAAACAAATTCCTCCAGCACCGTTCTTTTCCCAAAGACAGAGGAAAGCTGAAAATCGCTGGTAATGAGTTATCAGAGCAGGAAAGGGGTCCTGAACGCTTATTATGAGCCGGGAACCCTGCTCATCATTAAAAATGCGCGCCGTACCGGGAAAGGATGCCAGTGTTGACCTCTCAGGTAACACCTTTGCAGGTGCACCTAAGAAGCTTCACTGAGCCGAGGCTGTTGGGTTTATTTTACTGCTACGTCCGGAAAAGCAAAATGCAACACCCAGGCAGAGGAAATCAAGGGGCCGGGCCCTGCTGCGCGACCGCCCCCGCTTGGTGGGGGTTGGGGGGCGCTCCCGGAGAGCCAGGGGTCGGGTCGCTCGGGTGAGGGGCTGTCCGGGGCAAGGGGCCGCCTGGGGGAGGGGGCCGCGGGGGACACCCACCTCCCAGGGGCGGGGGCCACGAGGAGGGGGTCGCCCGAAGGAGGGAACCGGGGCCGGAGGGGACCTTCCCCCGTTCGCAGGCCGCAAGGGACGGGACGCTCGGCGGAGAAGCCGAAAGCAGGCCCGGCCCGGAGGAGGCCGCACGGGGTCGGGGCGGGGACCGGCCGCCGGAATGCACGCCGCTCCGGAGCTATGCCGAGATCCGGCGGCCCGCCCTCAGCGAGATCCTCTCGTCCCCGTCCGACCCCGCAGGGAGACCGTGGGGACGCCAGAGCCAGCGCCGGGGAAGCAGTACCTGCACGTACACGGCCAGTCGACTGCACCGCCAGCTCCCGCCGCCGCTTGCGCTTCTTCCCGCGCGCCGCAAGCCGCGCCTCCTATGGGGGGGACTCCCCGCGACGCCCCGCCTCTTTGTCGGTGGGACTCTGTTCGCCCCGCCTTCGTGTGGGCGGGATTGCGTGGCGCTCCGCCCCTCCTCCGGCCGCAGAGAGTGGTCCCGAGGTGCTGGGTCCTCGGAATCCCCGCCGGCTCCCGCCGGTTCACTAATTACGTGCCCGACCGACGCCTCTGTGGAAGGCGAGTTCACCGTCTCATTCATTCAAATCAGTTCTTCCCTTCTTAACTCTTTTAGCAAACATTTCCTGAGCATCTGCCAGATGCTGGACCCTATGCCGGTGCTGGACAAGCAGTGCAGAGAGAAACTCAGACATACTTACCCTCAGGGAGTTGACAGTCCGGTGAAAGGAAAAGAGCGGTCCTGTAGGACAGGTGGGGAGGCTGTATCTCTGAGACACCCCCCCCAAGACCACCCCGTCTGTCACTGGTATTCTTTCACAGCGAGTGTCTGAGAGCTGTAACTCTGCATCAGGCCCCGTCTCGGTCTCTGGAGCTTCAAGCATCAGTAAAACACAAACTCTTTTTGGGCATCCTGTAGTCATGTACACAAATAATTATTTTAAAAAGGAGTGTGAAAAAAAGTGTATAAGGAACAATGTGCTCGGTTATTTTGATCTGAAACCTCAAGGGAAGTCTGAAGAGAAGGCATTTAAAATGGGCTTCAGGTGATAGAGTTTTGGATGATCAGCTCTGGGAAATGGGAATTTAAGCTTAAAGAAACTCACAGTTGACAACAGAGGCACAGAGGGGGGAGCAGTGGAACTCGCAATGGGAAAGGATGGATGGGGCAAAACCCTGGAAGCATTTAGACGTGAATGAGCAGGTCATTTGGACGTGTGTGTCTCAAAGGCAGTTTTCTTATTCTAAATTAACTGGAATCCTGCATATATTAGTCTGGGAGCCTCGTTGAGACGAGATGACAGATGGACACTCTCTTTGTGCTGACAAACGGCAGGTTTCTGGGTCTTCAACACCAAGGGACTTTGCAAAACGAGTGCTGCCCTGTGCAACCTTGCAGAAGAGAGCCTGCCAGCCTCCCCCGGGTGGCTCTCCCACTCCCCACCTTTCCGCTGTTCTCTCTCTTTCCCTCCCTCCCTCTCCCTCCACCCCCCTCCCTGGATATCATTGCACTTGAACTTAACCAGGTTTCTTCTTCCTTTTGCAAACAAAAATGTAGAATTTTGGGGGTTTTTTTAATATATATTGGCTTTTAGAATGTTTTGGAGAGTTCAAAGCAATAAGCAGATGTGGTCATAAACACCTGTTAAACATTTTCAAGAAAGGTTGTAAATCAGAAGCCTGAACTAGATGCAGCAGGCCTTTTGAAATGGGATAATTTTCTAAATGGGACAATTTATCAGTGAGCTTCCAAGAAGGCCAGGAAACAAAGACCTTGGGATGAATCGCTTTTACTTGATAAAAGGAACATATAGGTTCATCTGAGGAGCCAATTCTTTTTTTAGGAAAAAGAATGACCTGGATTCTTATATAAATGCTGGTTATTCTTTTAGCCAATTTTATGAAAGTTATAGAATTTGTCTATAAATGGATGTCTTGTGTTGAGAGGAATGACTGGGAACTCCTTAAGCCTGATTTCTACAGTAAACTAAGAGAATTTAATCCAGATATGTAGCTTTTAGATCTTCTCTCTTAAATCATGGCTAGGATTTAGAGGGCTTGGACTGGGAATGACTAACGTAGGTAATCTGGCTGTTTTAAAAGTACAGATTCCTGGCCCTACGTAGGCCCACTGATTCAGAGTATCCAGCAGGGGGCGCCCCTGGAAGGTCTGCATTTTCTCAAGGTCCCAGGTGAGTGATAATGAATCTGGTTTGGATCCAGGGGTTCAATGTCTCTCATAACCACCAGGTTTCTCCCCATTTCTAACAATGCTCTTGGTTCACAAATGAATCCTCTGACCACCTCCTAGAGTGCCAGGATTCTAGACTGTAGATCAAAAAAAAAAAAAAAAAGACATAGGTTTAGGTACTAAATATACATGAAGGAGATGGCTTTCTTGGTGAAAACTGGGGCGGGGGGGGGCCTTGATGTCAGTGCCTGCCTGGTGAGCCACATGGTGGCCAGAGTGGGGATCTGAGATGTGTCAAATGTTTTCAAAAAGAAAGGGGGTAAAGAGAAGGAAGGAGGGAAGGAGAGAAGAAGGAAGGCAAGTGTTTGGTGACCTCAGACTTTTGCACCAAGATCTACGGCAAGTGATTCCACCTAGATGCCTCAACAATCAGTGAACTTCACTTTGGGCTGCAAGCATTGATTTTAACACGAGTGCATCACTCTAAGGGGACCACAAGTTATTTGGTCTCCTGAGAACTTTTTTTATAGTGAAAATTAATATAACGGGAGTAAATCTTAATCTGACTTCAAAAACAAAGATTTCTCGGGGCGCCTGGGTGGCTCAGTCGTTGGGCGACTGCCTTCGGCTCAGGTCATGATCCCAGGGTCCTGGGATCGAGCCCCACATCGGGCTCCCTGCTCAGTGGGAGGCCTGCTTCTCCCTCTGCCACTCTCCCTGCTTGTGTTCCCTCTCTCGCTGTGTCTCTGTCAAATAAATAAAATCTTTAAAAAAAAACACACACACAAAGATTTCTCTGAATGCACTTTATTATAGTTCCCTTTTCTAAGTGTGACTACTCTAGAATAAAAATCTGAAGTCAGAGTATGTTCTACTAAAACATTATTAAAGGAATAGGAAAGAGGAGCGCACTGAAAATTTAACAGCAGAAATTGAAAGTTCAATACAGGGTTAGGAAAATATATTAAGTTTTATCAAAATAAAAAGGAAAAACAGGAGAAAAGGAAAGTAAAATTTGCACAGGATCTAGTCGAGCACACTGCTGGTGCAAGTGTAAAATGATACAAATCGCTGTGGACTGAATGTTTGGGTCTCCCCCCGCCCCCAAATTCCTATGTTGTAGCCTTAATCCCCAAAGTGATGGTGTCTACAGGTGGGGCTTAAGGGGGTAATTAAGGTTTGGATGAGGTCATGGGAGTGGAGCCCCCATCATGGGATTGGTGCCCTTATAAAGGGATGAAGAAAGTCAAAATTCTCTCTTCCTCCCCACCCGCCACCCTCTCCCAGGTCTCCAACACGTGAGGATGCAGCCATCTGCAGACTGGGAAGTGTCCTCACCAGACACCACATCTGCGGGTGCTTGATTTTTGGACTTCCTTGCCCACAGAATTGTGAGAATTTAATGTTATTTAAGCCACCCAATCTATATCTTTTTTACATAAGCCTGAACCAAGATACAAATACTTTAGGAAACTGTTCAGTAGTTTAAGTCAAAGATTATGTCTACCCTATGGCCCAGCAATTTCATTTTTCTTTCTTTCAAGATTTTATTTAAATTCAAGTTAGTTAACATATAGTGTAGTATTTGTTTCAGGGGTAGAGTTTAGTGATTCATCATTTGCATATAACAGCCAATGCTCATTACATCATATACATGCCCTCCTTAATGCCCATCACCCAGTTACTCCATCCCCCCAACCACCTCCCCTCCAGCAACCCTCAGCTTGTTTCCTAGAGTTAAGGATCTTCCACTCTTGGTGTATATGTAAGAAAAAATGAAAGCAAACTTGCAGGAGAATGTTTATAGCAGCTTTGTTCATAATAGCCCGAATTGGAGACACCAAATATCCATCAACTGAAGAAAAGATAACCAAACCATACCATATTCATACAGTAGAATTCTATTCAGAGATCATAAGGAAATACTGCAACAGCATGGATGAAGCATTAAGATGAGCACAAGAAGGAATTACTTCAAGTGATACACAGAAATGTGGTAATATCCCAAAGAAAACTTATACTTTTTCAGTCATCCCATGGTTAGAAGTGATAGTGGTATTGATACATATGTATATGCATATATATATATGCTTATTGGGAAAAGCAAATAACTATATTATGTGGTTAGGAACCAAGATTTCCAGCAAAAAAGAGAGTAGAAATCTAGATATATAAAATCTAAGAAGATAAATTCTCTAAATTGGCAGTATTGGTATATATTCAATATATTTTTTATCTTAAAAAAAAAAAATTTCCTAGCTAAGTCCACTAAAAAGGCTTAGAAGATAACCAAACCAGAAGCAATGAGTATGTCTGTGCCTCGATATGGTCTCTAAATAGCATTTCCCTTGAAAAGAACCACAGCTTCCTGGAGGAATGGCTGTTTCTTGGTCTAGAACAGGAAATGTTTTAGATGAGCCTGAAATACTTTATTATACCAGAAAGCAAGAAAATCATCAAAGACTACTAGGAATATGTAATAAGGACACAGGAGCCAATTTGAAGACCTGTAGCCAAAGTGAGACAATTTAACATTGGAAAAATGCCACAGTGGATTGAAACACATTAAATGCTAAAATTTACTCATACATAATGATATTAACAAAAAGCCTCAGTGGTTACCTTTGGGAAACAAGGCATAAGCCAAACATTTATCCTGCCTGTTCTATATGAACTATATGCCTCAGGATAACTAAATAGGTTTCCTTTTTAGATGTCCCGCAATTCAGAAGGATTGATAAAATATAAGTACCACCATTTCACAACTCCTAATAAAATAATAGATCTAGGTGCAATTATTAATGGATGCTAAAATCATTAGGTGAAGACTGATAGGGAACTTTATAAAGGACTGTTTAAGATGACAACACCCGAACTCAAATAATTAATATAACAAAAAGGGATGAATATGTATAATGCACCTCTTGGTATGATGCAACACAAAGAACATAGTACCACCTAAGAAGGATTCTTCCAAAGCAAAATAAAACCAAAGAACTTGAATCTGATTAACTCTGTAGATCTACCAGCTTACAGGAATACAAGAGAAAGATTTTCCTAAAAGTTAAATGATATAAAAAATGAAAATTATCAAAGAAAACTGTTCTGATTTCTTCAACTAAAAAATAAGAAAACAGAGGAAGAAGAACCAACCTACAGATTTAAGAAACCTCAGAGACATACCAACCAAATGCAACTTGTGGATTTTGTTTGGATTCCAACTTGAACCACTTGGAAAAATAATTATGAAATGACCAGACATTTGAATGCTGACTAGATTTGGTATTAAAGAATTATTAAGGGTGCCTGGGTGGCTCAATTAAGCACCTGCCTTCAGCTCTGGTCATGATCCCAGAGTCCTGGGATTGAGCCCTCTGTTGGGCTCTCTGCTTGGGGCAGGGGGGCAGGGGTTGAGACTGCTTCTCCCTCTCCCTCTGCCTTCTACTCCACCTGCTTGTGCACCCTCACTCTCTGTGTCAAATAAAATCTTTTTAAAAAATTGATGAAATTAAAGAAGATAGAAATAAATGGAAAGACATCCCATGTTCATGGACTGGGAGACTGTTAAGATGTCAATGGTACCCCAAATAATCCACAGATTCAGTGCAATTCCTACCAGAATCCCAATGGCATGTTTTTTAGAAACAGAAAAACCTATCCTAAAATTCGTATGGAATCTTAAGGGACCCTGAATATCCAAAACAATCTTGAAGAAGGACAAAGTTGGAGGAGTCACACTTCCTGATTTTGAAACCTACTAGAAAGTTACAGTGATCAAAATGGTGTGGTACTGGCATAATGACAGACATACAGACCAGTGGAGTATAGAGCCCAGAAATAAACCCTCATTTATATGGTCAATTTTTAATAAGGATGAGATGATTTTTCAATGGGGAAAAAACAGTCTTTTTTAAAAGATGTTGCTGGAAAAACTGGATATGCACATGCACAAAAAAGAAGTTAAAAAAAAAGTTGAAATCTTACACCATATGCAAAAATTAACTCTAAATGGATTAGAGACCTAAATATAAGAGCTAAAACTATAAAACTCTCAGAAGAAAACAGAAAAAAAAAATCTTCATAATATTGGATTGGTCAGGGATTTCTCTTGGATATGATACCAAAAGCACAGGCAACAAAATAAATAAGCTCAAATTCACCAAAACTAAAAACTCAAGAGTGGAAAGACAAGCCACAGAATGGAAGAAAATATTCATAAATCATATATCTGATAAGGGACTAAGAGCCAGAATACTTGCTTTACAAAATCATATCCTGCAAATCAACAGTAAAAAATAAGCAAGCTAAAAATGGGCAAAGAACTTGAATAGACATTTCTCCAAACATATACAAATGACCAGTAGACACACAAAAGAAGCATAACATCACTGGCCATTAAAGAAATGCAAATCAAAACTATAATGGTAACCCTTCACACTCATTAGATGGCTAAGTAAAAACAGAAACAAACAAAAAACCCAGAAAATTAGTGTTGGAGAGGATGTGAAAAAACTAGAATGCTTCTGCATTGCTGGTGGGTATGTAAAACGGTGTATCTTTGTGGAAAAATTTTGGCAATTCCTCACTTACATAAAAAATAACCACATAATTCAGTGATTCCTCTCCTAGGTATGTTATCCCAAAGAATTAAAAGCAAAGACTCAAATAGACAACGTATGCAACAAGGTTCATAGCAGCATTTTTTTTTAAGATTTTCTATTTATTTATTGATAGAGAGAGAGAATGGAAGAGAGAGAACATGAGAGGGAAGAAGGTCAGAGGGAGAGGCAGACTCCCTGCTGAGCAGGGAGCCCGATGCGGGACTCGATCCTGGGACTACAGGATCATGATCTGAGCCAAAGGCAGTCGCTTAACCGACTGAGCCACCCAGGCGCCCTTTAGCAGCATTATTCTTAATAGTAAAAAGGTGAAACCACCCCAAATGTCCATGACAGATAAATGAATATCAAAATGTGATACACATAATGAAGTATTCAGCCTTAAAAAGGAATGAAATTGATACATGCGACAACATGGATGAACCTTAGAAACGTTATGGAAAGTGAAATAAGCTGGACACGAAAAGACGAATATCCTATGACCCCACTGATACGAAGACCTAGAATAAGCAAATTCGTAGACTGAAAACAGAGGTTACCAGGGGCAGGGAGGAATGGAGTTATTGTTTCATGGATAGTTTGGGATGAGAAAGTTCTGGAAATGGATAGTGGTGATGGTTGCACAATGTGAATGTACTTAATTCAACTCATACTTAACAGATGGTTAAATAGGAAATTTTGTACTTTTCTGCAATTAAAAAGTGAGTTAATGTTTGTAACACATACATGAAAAATATTATGGAAGGGGTTTAAGTAAATGGGGGTATAGATAAAACAAAATTGACCATGAGTTGAAAATGTTGAAATGGTGATGGGTACATGGGAGTTCATTAGAATAGTTTCCCTATTTTTTTTTTTTTTAATTTATTTGAGAGACAGCGAGCAAGCATGAGTCAGGTGAGGGACAGAGGGAGCAGCAGACTCTCGCTGAGCAGGGAGCCCAATGTGGGGCTCAATCCCAGGACCCCAGGATCATGACCTGAGCTGAAGGGAGATGGTTAACCGACTGAGCCACCCAGGCACCCCATTTTCTCTATTTTTGTATACATTTGGAAATTCCCGTAACAGAGTTTAGAATATCTGATACTGAAAAAAAATTTAAGAACACAGTAAATTAGTAGTGGGAAGTGAAACTATTGGTTAAGAGTGATTACAGTGAATAGCGGGTAATACTAGGATTACATATTTTATAACATGATCATGTATTATAATGACTACTTAATGATATATAATAAGTTATTGTGCTAGACCCCTGTATTTCTCTACCAGGAAGAGGTAACAGGTGTAGTTATGAGACTGTCACTTCTCTTGCTGTTGGCTGGTTAGTCAACTCACACCCCTGGAACTCAGAACTCAGGATCTCATAGCAAGTTTCCATTCCACAGTCTGTGAACACCTCTCCCCTGGAACGATCTGCCAAAGGTCATACGGCAAACCGGCAATGCTCTGCAGTAGCTCAGCTGCCTCCATGCGCACCACATTATAAACACAAACTGCTTTAAGTCGGCCTTGCTTTAGATCACAGTACTGACTTTCAAAACATTGGCCACAACTATCAACAACATTTACCAGGAAACCCATGGGAGATAGGAAGGCTGCTGACTCACATACTTGGTGAACATAAGCACCATTACATTTTGTTACGAAGATTACAGCCGAATTCTGGATAGTTGCACATGGTGAAGACACTCATAATCTAAGTATTAGTCAGGTTGGGGTAAAAGTTATTTTGAGTCTTATTTAAACTTGTTCTATATATTGTTACCATGATACTGAGTCCTGACTGCTTTGCAAGAAATTAACAAGGAAGCCTGGGGTTAAACTTGTACATGTGGAAGTAGGCAACTGCATTTACTCACAACTTATATTAGGTTTGTGTACAAAACTTACTGGACTTGTGACTCACACTCCAGTTTTAGAAGAGCTGATTCATTCTCTGTGACTGTACTCGTTTAATAACCATCTGTGTCTGAATGGCTTGATTTACCAAGACTCTCTCCTCTGATCTTGACTTTCTCCCTATAGGCCAGGATATGGAAATTAACTGTGATCACAAAATTTAATTCTAAATATCATATATAGATAGATAGATAGATAAGATAGATAGATAGATGACAGATGTCCTTCTACACCAGATGGATATTAATGGCATTCCTTTTCTGAACTGTGGCCAATGTCCAAAAGACAAATATATGGAAAAACATGAATCCAGTGGGTCTCTCACTCCTCTCCAGTATTTATGAGACAGTGTACAAAGTAAGATTTAACCTACTGTGAATTTTCTGAAAGCTAGTTGTCTGGGTGGTGTTTGTTGCTACATTAGCACAGGTTTTTAGCTTCTTTAAAACACTTAAGACAAAGAACCCAATAGAAAAGAATAAACAAACAATATGATGTAGTACACAGAAAAAGAAATTACAATGGACAATAAAACATGAAAGCATGTTCAACTGAGACCAAGAATGCAGGCTGTCATTTCTTCACATGTCAGATTAGTAAATTTGATGGAGAGAGAGAGGAAAAAAACACACTCATACGTTTCTTTTTCATAGGAGTTTAAATTCATTTTGGCATGGTAACATTTATTAAAAGTTACATAGCACACACTCTTTGACCTATCAATATTCACTGCAAAGAATTTACACTCTGGGTATACTTGTAAAAGTGTGTGTGGTGTCTATTAATTCTCACAGTAGCATATTTTGTAATGTCAAAACATGAGAAATAAATGAGTGCTAGGAGAAGATGCAGATCATAGACTGTTACCAAACCTGTTCAAAAAAGTAACATGGAAATGTCAAGATCACCAATTATACGGTGTACCACCTTTGTGAAAACTTGAGATACAAATATATAATCAAATATAAAGATATAAAATGAATGCATATATATGAATGTGTATATGTATGCAGCTAATATTTTCTGGAAGGACATACAAAAAGCAATAGTGGTTAACTTTAGGGAAGCAGTAGGTAAGTCTTTTCACTTTATACCATTCTGTCCCATTTACATTTCTAACTTGGGCACCAACTATGCTTCCCTTTTCCCCTCCTTGCTCGCCCCAGTGAGAAATAAGCCATGCAAATCCCGTGTTTGTTTCAGGAGCCAACTGAGTTCAACATTTGTAAACACTCATCACAGGAAGGTAAAGATCAATGGTTCTCAGCTCTGATGGCACACTGGGAGGCCTTAAAAAAATACTGGTATCTGGGCCCAAACCCAGAGTCTGACTTAATTAGTACAGGGTACATCCTTGCATGGGGAGTCCTAAAAACTCCCCAGGTGATTCTAATAGACAGCCAGGGGTGAAAACCACCAGATGTATCACTTTAATTATTCTCCAATGATAAATAATGAACTAATGGGCTGTTGATCGCAAGAATTAAGTGTCTGAGGCTATGGGCAGAGTCCCCAGCAGTACCTGCCTACATTAAGAATTCGAGGCCCAAATAAAAGACACAACAATATGCCCCACACCACTCCTGCTGCGTGAATGCTTTGCTAATTACAGTGGGTCCTGTTTGCAGGGATTGTGGACTATTGCTGGTTTACTTCCTCATACTGTTTTTGTTTTTATTTTTTTTTAATATATATATAAAAGATTTTATTCATTTATTTGACAGAGAGAGACACAGTGAGAGAGGGAACACAAGCAGGGGGAGTGGGAGAGGGAGAAGCAGGCTTCCCGCGGAGCGGGGAGCCCGATGCGGGGCTCGATCCCAGGACCCTGGGACCATGACCTGAGCCGAAGGCAGACGCTCAACGACTGAGCCAACCAGGTGCCCCGTTTTTGTTTTTAAAGTAATGATTAGTTTAAACACCACTGTGTTCCCATTAGCCTTTTACAAATTTAACTTACCAACAAAAGATAGATATCTCTACGTAAATATGATATATACATGAAAGCCCACGTTGTTGTTAAATTCTGTTAGCTCCATTTTCAAAGAATCATATCTTGGCAATATTTTCTTAAAGGGTGAAGAATATGTTAAGTACTTCCAAAGAATCAATTTAGCAAGCAAATTTACTAATCCTATGACTAACTTTCCCATTAAAAGCAAGGTAACAGCCATATAAAATATGTATTTTTGCAAGAATATAGCTGACCCAAAGGAAGGGAAAAATAGCAAATTCCAGAAAGAACTGCTACATAAATATTCACAAACTTAGACATGCTATACATTGCTGCTATCATTTAAGCAAGGTTTCTTTAGGCTAAATGATTTACAGAGTCTCTTCTTGAGTGTAAAATACATGTACACACGCACGCACGCACACACTCTCTCAAGATGAGCTCAGTTTTTAGAGTCTTAATGGAAACAATCTTGGTCTCCTAAATAGAACTTGTAATTAATATAGATTTTAAAATGAGCTCAACTTGAGGGTCCTTCAATGGACAGTTTTAGTTTCCAAAATATAATCTGAATATAGAATTCTTTAAAAGTAGTATCTGAAGAGTTAGCCATCATATATATTTTTATTTTATTACAAGATATTTTAAAATTTGGGCAGATACAATTAGGACAGAAAACCAGCTTCATACCAAAAATACACTTTCAATTACTTTATCAAGCAAATAAAAACAACCTTCATTTATTTGCTTTTTCTAGAAGTTAATGTACAGTAAAAATTTAATATTGTATATGAAAGACATGTAATTAAGCATACATACAAAAGAAACATGTATTGAATGTTCAGAAACAAAAGTAAAAATAAATAGCAATGATAAAACTTTGAAAAAAAATAATGCACATTTCAGTTGTGGAAAATATGATTCTTAATTATATATACATCGTTATACTTAATAGAAAGCCATCTCTTTAAAATTGCACAAACAAGGGACCAATAAAGCATAATTTTTATGGCATGTAATACTATAATCCTAGGGCAGTTTGCTGCTTACCTCCAGGACATAAAACACTTAGCTCTGTAATATAATGAAAAGTATACTGTACTGTTTGAGAAAGATTGTCTTCCTCAACTCTCATTAACCTGTAGTAATCCTACAAAAGGCTGTACAGGAAATTTCACAAAAAGAAATATTAAACAATTACTGTGCCCATTCCATGCTGAAGAAGCAGCCAAAAATGGGCTTCAAAGTAAACGTGGTGGGACATTTAATATTTCTGATGCTTTTTTATACTAAAGATCATTTCTTTGTTCTATAAAAACACTGCGTTTAACTATGATTGGCAATCTCAGCACAAGGAAAATCCTGATAAAATGGTTGGAGAGTTTCTGCTTACCTTGTTTCCATGAATAAAATATTTCAGGAGATAAGAATTTATAGAAAAGAAACATTAATGTTCAATTCACTTACAACTTATCAGGAGCATAATTCCATTTTTTAAAAACTTTTCTGTAAGAAAATCAAAGGTAACATTTCCATCTGTATTATGGCACGGCCCTCACTTCAGAGAAAAATACACTTTAGGAACCAGAAAAAATTGCACAAAGGTTAGGGGCAACCTGAAAAGCTCTTGGTGAAAAACACTTAAGTCCTCTAGGGTAATAAAAAAATATGTGCAGACTTAATTACAAGTATTTACACTTCAAAACATAATCATGAGTTAGCTGTTCAGCCGTTCAGTAAGAATGATTCTCAGGCATTTCAAAAGGTGTGGTAAGTGTGCCCACAGTACTTGGGACCACACTTGAATGCATAGAATACAGTAAAGATTACGGTTCTTCAGTCTGTCACTTGTCATATCCATAAAACAAAAGTGTTTCCATTCTGAAAGCTATACAACCACAGGACTGAGCAAATATTTTCATTATCTCACTTAAAATAGACTTTAAGTACTACTGATTTCACTCATTTGTTCGACAACTTGTCCTAAAATTTCATCAACCACATCAACGTCATAATTCACTTGCTGAAGATCGAGATCAGGTACAATCATGGCCAACAGCTGTCCTACGTTAACTCGAAGAGATCGAAGTTTGAGGCTGCAAATACAAATATTATGTCTATTAGATGAACATTATAGCACAGTTTAATATTCATGTGGAGCCTAATATTTAAGTGAAACATGAATTCACCTACTTTAATAATCCATAATTTAACTTAATAATTATGAATCTCTTGGTAAGTAGAGTGTTTCATAAAACTAGTGGCTCTGTGTGGTTCTAACTAAAACAATTTTAACTTGCTATTGGAGAAATCATGGACTGGTAAAATACATATAATTACAAGGTGTTATTTATAATATAAAATACTGTCACCTGGAAAACAGCAGTGATATACTAGTGAGAACAGTGGTCTCAGAATAAGAATGCATCTCCCTGAATTTCAGCTTTTGAGGAAAATAAAAACTGAACTGTTCTCTAAAACGTGTTCTATGAGATATCCACCCTTGTGTTAAAGAGAAACAGTTCTGTGGTCAAATAAGCTTACAAAATTTTGGGCTAAATAATGTTAAACAGTTTTTAAAATCAAGACTTCTCTGAACCTTTCATATGCTAAAGTTCACTGATGATCCATTTTACTATTCATTTATAGGGAATGGTGCTTTGCTGAAAACACTGGGAATCCCTGGATTAAATGGTCATTATCATTCCTTCCAAATTTATATACATGTATCTGAATATCAACATCCTAGACTTTTTTTTTTTTTTAAGTGGGCTCCATACTAGGCTAGGTGGGACCCAAATTCATGACCCTGAGATCAAGACCTGAGTTGAGATCAAAAGTCAGATGTTCAACCAACTGAGCCACCCAGGTACCCCCAACATCCTAGACTTTTTGAAGACTTACAACTATTCAGCAGCCTCTGCTTCAAAGATCGAGTGAAACATGGGAACTGAATGTTAGTTGCTCTTATTCTGCCTCTCTCCCAAATATAAACAGCCCACGTTTAGCTTAGATACTGATCTAAGGTGGAAATGTCTGAAGAGGCAAGATGCTCATCCCTAAGTTGACAATCCACAGTAAGGTGATTTAAAACATGTTTTGTAAACTTGGATTGTAAGATTCCATTGGCCCCTGGATAAAATTTTACATCATTTCCACTCCAGCCATTTTTTGTCCAAGCTTCCTCACTCACCTTTGACCAGAGGCCCATGGTTCAAACACTTTTCTGCTTTGCTTTCCAGAAGTTGTTTACCATCCTATATCCTTAGCAAGAATGTCCCCTTTGTTGTAACCACAACCTTTTATCTATATGAAAAGTACATAAAACACTAGTATGACCCAATGATTCTCTTAACATCTCCTTTCCTTTAAGTCTTCTGATTGTCCCTGGCTAATTTCTACTATCTACTGGACCTGCCACAGATTCTTAATGTACAGAACAGCACTGTCCAAGAGAAATACTGCAAGCTCCATATGCAGTTTAAAATGTTCACATAGCCACGATAAAAAGCAAAATGCAGCTGTAAATTTAATTTTAGTTATATATTTAACCCAATGTTAACTAAAATACTGTATCATCACAAAATCAAAATACATTATTAATGAGGCATTTTACATTCTTTTTCTTACTAATAAGGCTTCAAAATTTTATTTATTTTATACTTAAAGCACATCTCAATTCAGACTAGATTTCAAGTATCAATAGCCACATATTCCTATACTGTTTTAGAAAGCAAGCACAGGGGTATCGGTTAAAATAAATAAAATAATCAATCGATCATCAGTTACCCAAAGGTCAGTGTGCAAGAGAATTATCTGAGACTGTTTAAAAGTTTCCAATTTAATAAGCTGTACTGTAGGCCAAGGATCTGCATTTCTACAAGCGCCACAGATGCTTGTGGTTCCCCTTTTGAGAAACACCACTTGGGATGTTCTTCTGACCTTAGCCTTCTAGGCTTTTATGTACTGCTCTACTCCATTTCCAAGAACAGATTTACAGAAATCCTTCAAAAACTTAACTTAAAAAACAAGGTAATAATATAATTGATGTCAAGTAAGGATGGTAGGAGATTATTTCTCAACAACAGTGCCTTTTAGGTCTGAAGTCATAACTGTATGAGCAGG
The DNA here is from genome assembly GCF_003265705.2 of Callorhinus ursinus. NCBI lineage: Eukaryota > Metazoa > Chordata > Mammalia > Carnivora > Otariidae > Callorhinus > Callorhinus ursinus. Next base: position 1,306,348 of record NW_027397063.1, read on the forward strand.
AAGAGTTGCCCAGTTTTAGCCTTTAATAGCTACTTCCAGATGGTAAGTCATCAACACACCACGAGCACCATCATCCCCTCCCACCTGAATGTCTGCCTCCCCCATGCTCAAAACCGAAACAAAACCCCAAGCCCATTTTATATCTTACTGAGATAGGGTAATCATTCATTTACTATTTTCTTATTTTCACAGAGGAACTTCTTCCTAGTTATCACCTGTACTATGGCAATTTCTAGTAATTTTGTGATTACCTAAAAGTTAACACTGGGGATGGCATGTAGTAAAATGAGGACAGAAAACCATAAAGAAATGGCAAGTACAAAGTAAATCCAGGTGAAAAAGTACGTTTCATGAAATATTCCTTTGTCTTCTAGTCATGGCCAAATTCACCACCACCTTTGATATCTAACTCAATTTCCACTTTTCCCCAAACAGCATTCCAAACCACTCTGACTGATCAAGTGCTTTATTCTTTCCAAATTCCTATTTCACTTAAGTTGAACCTAAACTGTTCATTCCTTGAAGGGAAGGATCGTGTTCTTTTGATAGAACAGTATCTGTTCGAGGTGTGCTACCAAGTATCATGCAAACCAGAAGGTAGCCCCAGAGTCCTGCCTCATGTAATATTACCTTTCCCCGTCACATGTAATATTACCTTTCCCCGTCAGTATAATTTACAGACTCCTCAATGTTACTTGAAGTTGAAACATCTGCTCCTAACTGTTGATTTGTAGATTTTAATTGTTCAATTTCAGTTTTCAGTTCTTCACATTGTGAACGGATTTGTGACTTTTCCATTTCCAATAATTCAACCTGACAAAAAAATTCATAACTGTAAAATTAAATTTAAAAATTAAAAATACTAATAAAAATAAAACTTAAAAATACTAATGCTAAAATGAAACTTAAAAATACCAATGCCAAAGTACAAATTTGCTAAGAAATATAGATAATCCTGCTTGATGAAAATTACCATCAAAAAAGGGGAAAAAACCACCCACAATAGCTTTCTATAAACAAAGCTTCATTTTAGTTTCACCTCCACATCTTGTCACATTCAAAGAATACGAAATGTTAAATACCGCTTGACTGAAAACAAATGGTACCTAAAAACTGGAAAACCAAGATAAAAATGCCTAAATTATGTCGACGTCAAAGTGGCTTTCATTTCTTGTACTCACCAGCTCTAAGTTGTAACCGTAAGCTTGTACTGATTTTTATATATTCTGTCATCTAACTCTAAGCCAATACATCAAGATGAATGTATTGTGGATATATGGATGAGCTGTTATGTCAGCATTATTTCCAGGAAGAAAGGGGCAGTACAGCACCATCCTGTTGTTTCCAAATTCTTTAGCAGAAAAACCCTTCTTTCAAACACATTAATACAATATATAAAATACATGTTTCTAAAAGGAGCTCTCTAAATCTGAATGGAGAATATATGCAGAGCCTACCACCTATCTCCTGATGTCTACCACTTTTCTCCTTCTGCCTCAGTAGAAGAACCCCTGAATAAAGACTACACTTCCAAAGCACCCATTAGTCAGGTGACTAAGTGCTGACAGGTGGAATATCAGCAAATTTGAGGAACTGCACTCCTCTTCTTTGCTGCTGCTTGGAACACAGATCTACGAGGACGGGACCTGGAGGCCGCCTCGGACCACAATGGCACGCTGAGAAGCGAAGCCAACAACGCAGGAGCCTGTTGTCTCGGACACCCATGGACCTGCCACGGCACTACGGTGTTTTTGGTCACCTGCCAACAAATCTAATCGTGACTAATACAGGGTGCATCTATAAAATGAGGACATCACCTACCTTGTATGTTTATTGCAAGGCCTATTAATAATGGATGTGATGTTCCCTATATTTAGCAACTGACTGGCTTGCTGGGAACGAGAACAGTATTTTGAGCAGGATAATCCTTCATTACACAGCAATTTCCAGTACGCTACAGGAAACCACCATACCTGGTCACCACCCATTAAATTTTAGCAATGCCCAACTCCTCAACACATATTTCCATACACCCCCAGGATGACCACTCCCCAGCTGAGAAGCAGCAGGACAATACATGGAAATACTACTAAGTAATTTATTCCAATCTAGCAACTGGCAGTTCTTTGTGGTTCAGACTCTCTGGGACGCCCAAGGACTCTCATTATGCGGAATGATACACTCACCTCACTTTTATACTGGTCCCTCTCCACAGTGCACTTGTCCAGCTGTCTAAACACATCGTCAAGCTGCACAACCATTTCGTCCACTTCACTTTTGCTCTCACTACTGGCACACTGACTGCATTCGGCCTTCACATGCTGCAAAGCACTACACTGTTTCTTCAGCCTTTCTATTTCCTCCAAAGCTTGCCGATACTGAGATACCACATGGTCTGGACTTTCAGATTTGCCATTAATACTTTCCAGTAAAAATACAGCATCAGTTTCAGTAGACTGATGGCAAGTTTCCTTCTTCACGTATTTGTCGTTCATTTCCAGTATCCTCTGCTGTAACACTTTGATTTGGTCAGTAAACACATTACACTGTCTTTTATAATTTTCTTTTTCTTGGGTAACTAGAAGCAGCTCATTTCTCAGTTCATTTAGCTGGCAACTAGCATCACCCGCAGATTTATCAAAAGTGTCCTGGGTTTCCTGTGCCTTCCCTTCAGCTTCCACACAGGCTGGCGGCACGGCTGCATCATTTCGTGCGTCTATCTCATCTTCAAGTGCCTCTTCCTTTTTAACAACTACACTCGGGGCTTCAGTCTGGGTGGCCGCAGTGGTTCCCTGATCACACCTGGATGATGAGACGCCTGATGAACCAGTCAGGGCACAAGGTTCCTTATCAGCCAGAGGCTCAACCTGATGACCACTTTGCTCGATGTGACTCTGTTCTGATTTCACTTCAATGTCATGATCTACTGCAGGTTTGGGAGTACTGTTTTCTTCTAAGATGATGACATCTTCATCATCATCATCTTTATAAGCTGAATTTTCAAATGCTTGATTACTCAATCTCCGAGTCTTTGCATTCAAAATGGACGAACGAGTAGAAAGTCTTCGTTTCAGGCTGGAAAAAAATTTAATATATAAAATATAAGACTATAAAATATAGAAATGAACAAAATAGACGACTTGAAGCAATCTATCTTGAAATTCTAAGAAATATCCATGCTCATTTAAAAAAATGTTTAACACAGCACTGCTCAATGATTTAATGAAGTAGAGACGATTTTCTCCTGTACAGCTGAGGAAACAATTAGACTACTTCGCTTGCCTTAAAGTAGGAGCTCTGCATACTGCCACAAATCCCTTCACTTGATGTCCTCTGGGCACCTCAACATATACACAGCCAAATGGGAATGCCACCCCCCCCCAGGTCTGCTCCTTGCATTCCAGCGCTCAGTGAATGGCTGTGCCCTTCCAGTTTGCTGTCATTTTTATCAGTGCTCGATGATCAGAAGTGAGCCACAAACTAAACCAGCATGCCCTCCCCTTCGGTTTTCCTGGCATTAAAAACTGCCTCATTTTCCTCATCGACTCAGTTTTCTGTGAATTTACCACCAACTGATACTATTTGCTCCCTCTCAGCGGGTTATCTACTGGTTTGTTGTTTAGGCCCTAGGTGTTAGCCCTCCTATTTCCTCCATCTCAGGAAAGGTTCTTCTGGTTCTTGGCTTTACTCCCTCATATTGAGGGGACATAGTCTTCAATAAAATCTTGAGAAACAGTACACAGGACATAAAAAAATGTGAAAGGTTACATGAAAGTATCTTTATTCACTTCTCAATTTTATTGCTGGCTTGGTTTCTATATAGGCTTCCAGGTTGGAAATTACTTTCTCAAAACGTTAAAAGCATCATTTCATTGTTATGTACCATTTGGTGTTCCTGCCATTCTGATTCCTGATCTTTTTGAAGGTAACTTGTGTTTTCTCTCCCTGAAAAAATTATTTTCCCTGGTGTTCGAAAATTTCATGTTTCTTAGATTGGATCTTTTTCCAGACATTTTTGCTGTGTGTTTACTGGAAGTTAAGTCATACTATTTCCTCCCCTTTGTTTTCTCTGATCTCTCATTCTGAAATTCCCTTATTTAGATGTTGGCCCTCCTGTACCTTGTCTTTTCCTTTTTCTACCCTCTACCTGCTTATCTTTTCTAAGAAACGTGTTTGTTCCACACCTACCCACCTCCCAGTAAATTTCACAGGGCTTCCTCTACTCCCTTTGTTTCAGTTTATACTCCTGGTGATCTCTGCCTATCTTTATGTTTCAGGGTGAGACCGACTAGAAGCAGTGAGGGCTGGCTCTGTGGTGCCAGGGGTGCTCAAACTGTCAGCACCACCCAGGGCTTTTCCCCTGGGGGCCCAATGAGGGGAAGGGGGAGGATTTCTCATCATTTAGTACTCACTTTCCCTTACTCCTCCTCTTTCAAAAAAGTGGCTCAACCACATCTTCAGCAGTGAAATTGCTCCAGAAGGAAAACATCCTACCTTCTGACAGAGGATAAGCCACGTTGCCAGACCTGGCAGGTTATGAAGAGGTTTAGAGAACTACTCTTCCTTAAACTCTCAAACAAGCCTCCTGTTCTCACCCATTTTCTGCCTTAAGAAATGCTTCCGAGTTTGGAGCACGCCTGGGGTTCCATGGAGTTAATCACTTAACCGGGAGCTGCCCTATTATTTTTCTTATGAAGCTAATTCCTATTTGTCTTTCTGAAGACTTAGTTTAGGAACACCTTTCCAGTCTTTGGCTTTATTTTTAAAGCTTATATTAAAAAAAAAAAAAAAAGCTTGTATTTTTCTCAAACTTCAAATTCTTCAGGCTTTAAAAATTAATAAAAAATTTCTCTATTCTCTTCTTCCACTTGGATGGAATAAATCACTTCAAAGAATAAATTTCAGGGGCACCTGGGTGGCTCAGTCGGTTAAGCGTAGTACTCTGGATTTCGGCTCATGTCATGATCTCAGGGTTGTGAGATTGAGCCCCCCGCAGGGCTCACACTGGGCGTGTTGCCTGTTTGAGATTCTCTCTCTCTCCCCCCCCCCCTCCCCCCCTCCCCCCAAAAAAAAAAAAAAAAAAAGAATAAGTTCCATTATCTTTTATCTGTAAACTTTACAGATTTCACTTTTTCTTACTTTGTTTGGAACCATCTTTAAGAAGAAAAGCCAAGAACATTAAGGAGACTATTTTTAAAAAATACACACAAATTCTTAGTTGAGTAGCAATCCAGCCCCAAAAATGCAGGCCACAAACAGCCTAAACTATTTTAGAACATGCCCTCCCGATGTACATATGCATGCAAACAGTTATTTCTAATCCTTTTGGAGGTCAAAAATCCCTTTGAGAATTTAATGAAGGCTATAAAACCGCTCAGAAAATCCCATCCCACTATCTCTGGGAACCTGGTTTCAACGTTTATCTTTCAACAAAAAAGACCAAGTGTAGTTCAGTCTGATCCCCTAGTTCACTGACATCATGTTTTCTTCTTCACCTGTATTCTATTCTATTCCCTCTGAATGGCTACCAGCACAGAGTATTGCTTTCAGAATTTCAGGAACCAAACCAAGCACTATCTCATCCCAAACCTTCCCTGACCATTCCAGTCAAGAGAGCTAACTGTCCAATTTACCTATCACTCATACCTTTCTTTCTCCCTTCCTTCTTCATCCACTCATCCAAAATAAATAGCCTGCCACGAGCTAAGAACTCATGGGTCACACTTGACATTATAGTTCTGTACAATTAATTGCTTTATGTTTTTCTTAAGATACTGGTAATTTTAAAAGCAGGAATTTTCCTATTATACAGAATTTCAAAGAGGTTAAAATTTGATCAAATTCCACAATGAATACAACTGATATTTTAAAAACTGATTTAAATGGTGGCATGAGTGGGGTGGGGTAGGTTTAGATAATAAAAGTAAATTAACTAGGGGCGCCTGGGTGGCTCAGTTGGTTAAGCATCTGCCTTCGGCTCGGGTCATGATCCCAGGGTCCTGGGATTGAGCCCCGCTTCGGCTCCCTGCTCAGTGGGAAGCCTGCTTCTCCCTCTCCCTCTGTCTGCTGCTCCCCCTGTATATAAACAAAAATAAAAAAAAAAAAAAAAAAAAAAAAAGTAAATTAACTTAGGTGGCTCAGTTGATTAAGCGACTGCCTTCGGCTTGGGTCATGATCCTGGAGTCCCGGGATCGAGTCCCGAATCGGGCTCCCTGCTTGGCAGGGAGTCTGCTTCTCCCTCTGACTCTCCCCCCTCTCATGTGCTCTCTCTCTCATTCTCGCTCTCTCAAATAAATAAAATCTTAAAAAAAAGTAAGTTAACTTATCCTTAAGACTTTTTACATGCATATATAAACTATAACTTCTTAGAAGTGCATTACTGCCATGAAAGTGTCAAGTAAAGGCTCTGCTTAATATTCCCCATTGGAAAAATACATTTTAGCCACTGACTTGTTGCTTTCAGGTTCAGACTGAGGTGAACCTCGATGATTATTTATAAGTCTTGTTGCGTAAGTATTTGCCACTTCTGAAAGATGTCCTCTTGGAACACTTTCCTTCACAGGAGGAAAGCTTTGACCTGACACGGGGGTTGTCCGAAACAAGAGTTCAGCATTAATCTGTTGGAAGAAAAAAAATCAATTTTAAAGGACTTAATGTGCCATGCCCCAAAACAGGAGATATTATTTTCCCTTTGCCCTGTATCCCAGAAAACATTGAGAACTATCCTAATCATGTAAAATTCTTTAGGCTATACCAGAGAGCCACTAACAGGCCAATAAGCCAAATCCAACCTGCAAGTGAGTGGAAAAATGGTTGTGTATTTTTAAAGGTGTAAACAAAACAACAGAACAAAGAATACACAACACAGACTGCATACGTGGCCCACAAAGCCTAAAATACTTACTACCTGGTCTTGTATAGCAAGATTTACTGACCCTGTACTATATAGAACCTAATGAAATACAATTAACTTATTTTTCTCAAAGAAAGAAACAGAAAATAAAGTCAAAGATACTGCCTTTAGAATAAGTAAGCCCACTATTCTTTTTCACCCAGTTTTGTTCTCACCTCCAAACCCTCAGCCTTTGCCATAAGAAAACATTTCAATGTAACTAAAAGCAAACATACACATCTGCAGCAGACCAAACTTCCTTACAAAAGAAGTACAACTACCTACCCATATACTCCGAAAAAGCTCCTTAACACCATTAAGCACTAAGAAAGTGGTCAACAAAGAGAAAAACACTGTAGCTTTAGTCCAGGTTAGTACCAGAACATGGCTCCCCAGGGCTTCCTGTGAATTTTTCCTTAACTGCCTATGTGACAGTAAGATTCATCATTTTTTTTCTCTTTTTTTTTTTTAGAGGGGGAGGAGCAGAGGGAAAGGGAGATGGGGAGAGAGAATCCCAAGCAGGCTCCACGCCCTGCAGAGAGCCCGACTTGGAGCTCCATCTCACAACCCTGCGACCACCTAAGCCAAAATCAAGAGACGCTTAACTGAATGAGCCACCCAGGTGCCTGGGTGGTAAGATTCTTAATGCCTGCCTTTCCTCAGAAGATGCCCAACTAAATAATAAAACTGAACAGTTTGAATGAAGTTGTTGGGCTAGGAAGGAAGGCAAGAAAGGATATAAGAAAAGGAGTATGTGAACTGAATGAACAAAATCACCTCAATTTGTTATGTAACTCCTAAGCTTTAAAACTATTTGTTAAAGTAGCCACTACCCAATATAATACACAGCTATAAAATGCAAGGTTTCATTAATTACCCGAGGGATCATTTCCGGTTGTCTGATCCTGAATTTTTCCTTGTCTCTTAAAAAAAAAAGAAAGAAAAGTGAACATATTTAAACTTAATTACTTTTCACTGTTTCTCAATGACATACTTGGCATTTCACTACAGAGTCACTCAGATATGTACACTGAACTCTGCTTCAATTTCATTTGTAAGCCTTTAGGAGCGAAATACTTTCTCCCTCTTACCTCAGTAATGCCCAATGTCTGCCTTAAGCTTTGCACCCTCACCAGCATTATTCTCAGACGTCTGAGCTGGAACATCACACAGGCTTCTAACTGGTCTCTTTACTCACAGTTCTGCTGCTGGATTTATCTTCAAAAACCGTGCACTCTACATCAAAACCACCTGGAAGTTCTGCATGCACTCGGCCTGTGTGTGTGGACAGTAGCCTACAGTTCACCAGGGCTGACTATCCTTCATTACCCAGCTTCTCCCTCCCTCCTCTATTTTCCATCATGCCCATTCATGTGTTTGCTCTAAAGCTGAACAAATCAGTTTCCTGTACATTTGCATCTAACCCACCCTTCAAGGCCCATTACACAAATACCCTTCATGAATTTTCCTGATCCAGATTTCCCTTCCCATCCCCAGCCAGAAGTCATTTCTCCTTACGGCTTCCCAAGAGGACTGGACCCTGCCCTCTACAGTACTCATCAACTTCTCATCGGCAACGCACATGTCTCACCTTCCCTGCTAAGGCTATAAACTCCTATCAGGCATTACTCATTTATGACTCATCTGTGTGTGGCCCAAACAACCAAACTATTCTGCGTGCACACTACCTTGCAGACAGGACAGGATAAACAGCAAGTGAAAAAAGAGCAGGCATCCACAGTATAAAGTTAAAACAACAACAAAAGCATCCGGTATTAGGCATCCACATCAAAATCTTTTCTGGGGTCATAATCTTTTCTGGGTTGTACTAGCTTGATCTTGGAGAAGCATCCAATTAATGCTGCACACCCATCACTGTTAATAAATTGAGCATTATTTCCCCACCAAACACTAATACAATACTCACTTCTTTTTGTAGGTTTTTTCATAAGTAGGATGCACCAAATCCTCATCTTCAGGTTCTTCTGGAACATCACAATTTCTAGTCAGAAAAATCACAGGGGAATAACACGTCACCAGCGCCTATTCATACATCTTGAATAGTACTTTCTGCCTTTCCAAAAAGGGTACTACCAACTATATGGTACCTGAACTGTGGGTCAGGGTTATTGGAGCAATACCATTTTTCTGGAAGCTGATCTATTCCATCTGGTAATTTTCGCCACTTTAGACAGGAATCACATTGAACCCATGTCTGATCGGGACGTTTCCTGTAACAAAACACATAATATTAGTATGAAAATACCATGCAAAGTACACTGCATTAGATCTTCTACATCATTTCTACCGCTAAATGCCTTTATTATTTAATTCTGTTCCTGAAATGCCTGTGACATAATTACTGTTGTACAGCAAGTTAAATTTTTAAAAACAATTTCGGTTACCTTCAAAAGGTTAAAGTTAACAGGCCAATTTAAACAAAGAGACTTAAATGTCTTGTTTAATAGCATACTATTCAATTTGTTCTCTGGTAATAAAAATTCAAACTTAAGATTCCATACGCCTTGCTCTGAAATTTATATTAAATTAGCATTTGCAATGTCCAATCTAGTATATTCATTAGCTCAAGTACAGAAAACAGACAAGCCGCTATTCCTATAATTTAAGCATTTTTAATAATTTTATTACATTTTAGCCTCTACCATAAGTGTATCTCTGAATATCTAAAATTTGTATATTCTTTTAGTTTATAAAATGCTTTAGTTTTATCATTTGAAAATTACAATGATCCTCTGAAGAATTTAGGTATTCATTTAACATTTCACTTAACAATTATTAACAATTCACTGAATATATGAAGACTTCATCTTAATGACAGTAACTTTTTATATCTAAATTTTAAAAAATGCATCTGCATAGTTACATAAACTTGAAACAATCCATAAATTTATTTTTAGAGAGGGGGGAGGAGCAGGAGGAGAGGGAAAGAGAGAATCCCAAGCGGGCTCTATACCCAGTGCAGAGCATGATGCAGGGTTGTCTCACCACCCTGAGATCATGACCTGAGCCGAAATCAAGAGTTGGAGGGTCAAAGTCGGATGTGCTCCAGAAATTCATAAAGTAAATACAAACCCCTTTTTTTAGGAGCTTACCACTGTTCATTTTTTCAAACCCTGGCATAATTTTCTATGCTTGCAGAATTATGCATGTGTATATGGACACTTTAAAAAAAAATAAAGTGGGAAATTAATACACTGAATTGCATCTTTTTTTAAAAAATTTTATTTATTTGACAGAGAGAGACACAGTGAGAGAGGGAACACAAGCAGGGGGAGTGGGAGAGGGAGAAGCAGGCTTCCCGTGGAGCAGGGAGCCCAACGCAGGGCTTGATCCCAGGACCCTGGGATCATGACCCGAGCCGAAGGCAGACGCTTAATGACTGAGCCACCCAGGCACCCCTGAATTGCATCTTTTTTGTTCGTCATTATACATCTTGGTCATCTTTCCATCAGTACACAATGATTATTCATTCATTCACAAAATTGGTACTGTGTGCTATCCTGTTACTGAATGCTTGTTAGGCATATTTTTTAAGTCTTGTAACTGTGGGAGGTGCTACTAATGTTCCCATTTTACAAGTAAAAAAAAAAAAAAAAATGGAAGCTTATAAAAGGCCAAGTAACATGTTCAGTGTCACATCATTATTTAAGCAGAAGTAGAATCTAAATTCAGGTCTGGCTTTAGACTCATTGATCCTATTACACAAGACCAGAGTTTTTCAAACTATGAGATACAACCCATTAGTGGACCATAAAGTCAATTTAATGGGTCAAGACTTACATTTTTTTAAAAGAAATAAGTATCAGCATGCAATGTATGGATAAATACTGCTTCATGAATCTTTTGTGTGTATGTATAAATGTATACATTCACTGGCTCATTTCATGGTGTGCTGATTGGAGTTGTACAATTTACTTTTTCCTCTGGCTTAGTTCAAAGTTTGTGTACCATCACTATACTTCTCCAACATCACATCTTGGTATTGGAGTGGATTGATATTTTTTAATGTACGTACTGAATATCTTCAACTGGCAAATTTAGAGGATATTCTGCATTTTTCTTCACTTTCATCTCATTCCAGTAATCATTCAGCTTTTCTCCTAACGCTGCTATTGTCAGCCTAAAAAAGCAAATCAAAATCAATTTAAGAAAAAAAAAGATAAAGCTTAAATCTTTGTCAAACACAGAAAAAGCACAAACGACTTAGTAAGGATCATGTGGACACTGTGGGGGAGGGGAGGTTGATGACTCCCAAAGGTACTGTTAGTAAAGAATGCTCTAATGGCAATTTTCTACAAGGACACTTTCAAGTTCCCAGAACAGAGCCAGGATCATCTTTGAAGATACAAATAGTAGTATTTCGTGTCCTCTGTTGAGAAAGTATGTTGCAGACCAATTAGTGGGAGAACCACAGGCTCTCTGAATTCCAACCCCAACCGATAAATTTATAAGCTTCAATTCATATTAGAACTCAAACTTTTTTTTTTTAAAGATTTTATTTATTTATCTGACAGAGACAGAGAGACAGAGAGAGAGATAGCGAGAGCAGGAACACAAGCAGGGGGAGTGGGAGGGGGAGAAGCAGGCTTCCCGCCCAGCAGGGAGCCCGATGTGGGGCTCAATCCCTGGGATCATGACCTGAGCCGAAGGCAGACGCTTAACGACTGAGCCACCCAGGCACCCCTAGAACTCAAACTTTAAGTTTATAAAAGTATGCTATCATCACCAGCAAGTATATTTCAAAATAGCTTCTGTCCCACAGTTAAGACTGTCACTTCTTCCCCAATAAGATATTAATAAAAAGCAGATCAGTGGGATCTAAGGCCACACTTAAGTAACCATTTGAGTTAAGCACCTACTCTGCCAGAACTATGCACACAGAAGGTACAGTGTAACATTCTAAATTTAAAATAAGGCTTTCAAATATCAAGACTTCAAATTCTACACTGGCAGATTAATCAGACATTTCTATCCCCACCCGTTATCTCCCACTAATTTTTTCTCCATTATCATATAACATGTAAGTGTCCAAATGAGAATGAATCTTCCTTCCCAAACATATCCTCCCTACATTTCACTAGTCTTCTTCCTCTCATCACCACTATTTCTCAGTCCAAGAGACTGTACCCATTTGTGTTGAGAATATACTGAGGAATGAAACTGCAGGGTCATAGGGGTGGGCACTGATGTTTGGTTTTACTTGATAATCTAACAGTTCTCAAAACTGATCGATTTTCATACCCACCAGCCATGTGCAGGAGCTCCAAATGCTCTACATCTTGCCAACACTGTCTTACTCATTTTAAAAAACTTTTCCATTCTGCCCATTATGATCAATACTTTTTGCATCTTGTTTTATTTTTTTTAAAGATTTTATTTATTTATTTGAGAGAGAGAGAATGAGAGAGAGAGAGCACATGAGGGGGGCAGGGTCTGAGGGAGAAGCAGACTCCCCGCTGAGCAGGGAGCCCGATTTGGGACTCGATCCCGGGACTCCAGGATCATGACCTGAGCCGAAGGCAGTTGCTTAACCAACTGAGCCATCCAGGTGCCCTGCATCTTGTTTTAAAAACTTGCTTAACTAAAGGTTTTTAAAATATTCTTGTTCTCATTTTGTTTTTGTCTTTCTCATTTAGGTCTAAAATCCATCTGGTATCGATTTTTTGCTTCCTTTGATGTAGGAGTCATATTATCCATACAAACAGCCAAATGATCCAGCATTTTTGGAAAGATGATCATCTTCCCACTATACCACGATGTAATCTTTGTCATAAATCAGGTCACCAAACATATAAAAAGTGGGGGGTTATTTCTGGCTTCTCTGTTTCAATAGACTGCTTATCCTTTAATTAATATCACACTTAGTTACCGTAGCTTTACAAGTGTTGGTATTTAGTAGGTTAAGTTTTCTTGCTTTGTGGTTCTTTAATGATTGTCTTAACTATCTTGGGTCTTCTGACTTTCCACATAAAGTTTAGAATAAGCCTATTAATAATATCAACACCCACACAAACTGGCAAGGATTTTTTTTAAAAAACTGGAATTTTATTTAATTGGAGAAAAACTGACATTTTATAATATACAGCCTTCTAATTCTTGAACCTGGTTTGCCTACTTATTTGGGGCTTAAATTTCACTCCATAATATTTCATAGTTTTCAGTGTATATGCCGCATATTTTATTTACTCCAGAGTACTTGATTTTTTTTTACACTTTTCATGAATTTTTTTAAATTTCATGTTCTAGTTTTTAGTTGGTGAACAGAAATACAACTGATTTCTGAATACTTCTTATCCAGCAACCCTAGAATATATATCATTTAACTTGTTCCTTTATTAATTCTAAATGTGCATATTATTCTGGACTTACTATATACTTAATACTATCTTGTACAGAAAAGTTTTATTTCTTCCTTTTCACCCTTATAACTTTTACTTCGTTTTCCTTCCTTATTATACTGATTATTTCCTCAAGAACAATGGTGGATAGCAGGAATCCTTATCTCATTTTCACTGTTAAGGGGAAAGCTATTAATAATTCACCATTAGGAATGATGCTTGGTGTTTCTGTAAATGCTCTGTATTGCTAATATGCCCTTCTATTAATGATTTTCTAAGTGTTCCCTTTTTTCTCCTAAATTACAAATGGGCGGGGTGCCTAGGTTGCTCAAGACTTTGGCTCAGGTCACGTACGCAGGGTCGTAGGATCAAGCCCCACACCCAGCACGGAGCGGGCTTAAGCTTCTCTCTCTCCCTCTCCCTCTGTCCCACCCTACCCCCAACACCCCGCCTCCGCCCCACTCGCTTGTGCGTGTGCTTTCTCTCAAATAAAAAAAAAAAATTACAAATGGGTGTTGTGATTTATCAACTGCTTTTTCTGTACCTATGAAAATAACCATTAAGATTTTTCTTTTCTAACATCAATGTGATGAACTACATTGATTTTTGAATATTAAAACCACCATGTCATTGTGGAATATAATCCAACTGGTTTTAATGTATTATCCTTTTTATATATCACTAGATGGTATTTGCTATTTTAATTAAAATTTTTATATTTTGATCATAAGAGACATAAATCCCTTTCTTGTAATGTATTCACACGTTCACTACCAAAGTTACATGTCCTCATAAAATCTTAAAGATTGTGTAAGATTGGTGCTACTTCCTTCTTAAATGTTTGAATTTAATATGTGGAGAGTTTTCTAAAAATTGATTCAATTATAAAGGAATGTGCCATATCATCTAAGACGGTAAAAAATTGTTCATGCTATTCCTTTGATGTTTTTGCATCTGTCTCCTTTTTGTTTCTGATAGTGACGATTTTCTGTTTTCTCCTTTCTTTCCCCTTTTATTGCCCCTTTACTAATCTTATCAAAGAACAAACTGGGCTTTTTTATTTTTTCAGTTATGAACTTGTCGTCTCTCAGCTCCACACCCAGTCTTCTTTTGCTCAGTTTTGTGATTCTGAAGCTTGATCGTGTAAACATTTACCCTTTGGCAGCCTAAGGAATGCTGAACTGGATTAACAGGTCAATGAACCTGCTAGGTGACAGCAAGACATGTGTCCTTCAGGTTCTGGTATATATTATTATTATTTGGCTGGAGCCCAGTGGCCCCCAGGAGCTCCATCTGTGCTCTCTAACCATGCTCTGCTCTCCAGCAGCCTACAACCTCCAGCAAGAGACCAGTTCCAGTGTGCCCACATCCTTGGGCAAAGACAGGTCTCCTCTACAGAACGGCTCCAGCCCACCCACAGCCTCTGGCAACAGCATGTCACATCTACAGACCAGCACTGGCCAGGCCTTCTTTTGCTGGCAAGAAACTTGCAGGTAGATTGTTCCTACGTTTGTCATGACCGCTACAAGATCTGAGTCTCTGACTTTAGGCGCAGGGGGCCCTCTCCTAGGTCCTAGTCCTCTTTTTCAACCTTGAGGGAATGTTAGTCTTTTATATCTGCTAGTTCTGGGAACCTACTTTTCTCTTTTACCCCTTCTAGTAATCACCCTCTACTATCCTAGTTAATAATTCCTTATATTAAATTATCCCTGTTCAACTAACAGGAGTAGCCTCTGCCTCAGGAGTGAACTCTTGAGTATATACTGATTTTCTCTATTATACGTGATTCCTAATTCATTGATTTTGCTCTTACCTTTATTATTTATTCTACTTTGTTTTTTATTTGAAAAAAAGGGCTTATGACATTATTTTTGTCTTTATCACCAATGTTCACATGCAACTGCATTATGTGCTCATTAAGGAAAAGTGTGCCTCCTAAATCTACAAGTGAAACGGATGGTCATATTCATTCTGTGACTTCTAACCACTCTTAAAAGATCGGAGTATTTCTGTCTAATGTACACAGGACTATATTACCTTCAAGTTCCTATCTAATAAGAACAGTTTCAGAATATTACACAGTAAATATTGACACCAAGAAAGCAGAAATATCCTCTATTTTTACTATAAATCTCAGAAATACTTCATCAATAAAGACAGGGGAGAACAAATTTCTACTGGTAATGGAGTAAAATATAATTCCTAGGTTGGGAGAAGATGGCTAAATGTGTTTTCTATGCAAGCCTACCACCTACCAATTTTCTTAAAGTTCTATAATATAAAAACATCCACAAGACAGAAAAAAAACTCAGCTTAGGAAAAGAGATGAAAGTATTTCCAAAATAAACTAAAAAGTAACTTAAATAGGTAACATACCTGTACTCGTTAGTATAGTCAAAATCTTGTTTATTATGAGTTGGCTTTAAGAAATTACACTCTATAATTCCCACTACTCCAACACCCATATTGTTTGCCTGAAAAAGAAAATGAAATCAATGTTTCAAGCATAAGACATGATGCTCAAAATAATTACCCTTCCACAAAGATTTATAATTTATATGAACCATTTTCCTACATTTTATGTCATGATTCTTATGAAATTTAGATTGAAAAATAGTGTCTCTGGGCACCTGGGTGGCTCAGTCATTAAGCGTCTGCCTTCGGCTCAGGTCATGATCCCAGGGTCTTGGGATTGAGCCCCGCTGCCGGGCTCCTGCTCAGCAGGAAGCCTGCTTCTCCCTCTCCCACTCCCCCTGCTTGTGTTCCCTCTCTCGCTGTCTGTCAAATAAATAAATAAAATCTTTAAAAAAAAGAAAGAAAGAAAGAAAGAAAAATAGTGTCTGGTAGGTATATTTTACTTTTCTAGAAGTTAATTCCTAAATATATTAGAGCCTTCCTCCAAAACCACTTCCACTGTTGTCAAATATCCATTTAGACAAATATTATCACCCCCACTTTTATACAAAAGAAAAAAGACCACCACTACTGGGCTGCATTTCTTAGATAGTAGAAACCACAACTACCTCCTTTCTATATCCACAGTATCTAGCAAAGACCCTAGCAATAATATTCCAAAAGTTTGCTAGATAAAAATTAAAATCATTACCCAAAGTTACACATCCAGTTGCTAATGGTGATGAAGTAAAAACCCAGGTCAGTTGAATTCAAGTTATTTTTAAAACGCTTCTAGCTAAAATATTGAAATCAAAGTATAGGAGTCATATATTCTGATTATATGTGATTAACAAGTGTATTCTGTTCACAATTATAGCTGAGTCTACAAAAGGAAAAAGTGAAAGAAGAGTGAAAATTTTCAGAAATATAGATGAAACCATGCAGATTTAATCGTAATCCCACTCTATTAAAAACCATCCGTGGTTCCTCATCTCAAACCATTAATAAACCACAATACCCTTCAATTTGTAGTTCCTGTTCACTTTCTTTCCAGCCTCATCTTCTTGTCTCTCTCCCAACACTCTCCTGACTTAGTCGCATATGCCCCAAGCAGTTAGCTACTCCCTTAATGAGGTCACATTCTCTGAAGCCTCTTTCCCCTCCTTTGCAGAGATTTTTCTCTGCCTGGAAAACCCTTGCCAGACTTTTCAACACAGTAATATCAACTGAGACTCATCTCAATCACCACTTTCTCCAAGAAGCTTTTTCTGATTCTTCCAACTTGTACCACATTTTCCCCTCACCAGAGCTCTGAGAGCATGCTCTGTATCTTATCATCTTCTTATTCTGAGCATCAAGCACGGCAAAACATACCAGGTATCTGACACTTATTTAGTAACTGTTTACTGAATCCACAGAATGCAAATACTATGCCCAGTCCATCACCTGGTAAAGAAAAACAATGTAAGAGTTGGCTATAAAAGCCCATTTTTAACAAGGTCAAGTTTAACCAGAAATTATACACAATGCAAATTTAACTGGGTTGGAAAAATGGGCTGTGTATCTTAAGTCAGATTCATAAATGATAAAAGAAAAAAATATTTTACATTCTGTTGCAGATACATTGTTTCTTTTGAATCCCAAAGCACTTGAGAAACAACGCTTAATACCAAAAATGCATTTCTAATTTTACCAGTGAAATTCCCTGTAACTCTAATTATAGAATGTGTCTGATGAAAATTACTACTCCAATTATAAACGAAAATTAGCATTTTAAATAAAAGTTATTGACACCTCATATCATGGTTGCCAGATTTCTGTATTTAGTGGTTCTGAAATTAGTGGTTACCAAGAAGAATCCAACAAAGTTTGCTTACTTTTGCGAAAATGCTATATTCTGGGCTCATGTAACAGAGTTACAACCCCTGTTGAGCAAGATTCAAGGTAAACCCACACTATTATACTATGTAGAGCTCACACCGTTCTACAAAGAACTTAGAATGAAACAAGATGAATAGAAGATGAAAACCATAAACTTGGAAAACAAGATATGCCTAGACTTAATACCTTAAACAAACTTCATTTTCAGAATTTATCACTGAATTCTTAACACATACACTCCAAAAAAACCTTTCTGTGAAAACATGTAAAGGATGAACAGACTAGCATAGTGGGCAACGTGCATCATCCTAAATTGAATTCTACAACAATGGAAGTGGTTTAAGAGGAAGGCTCCAATATATTTAGGAATTAACTCCAAAGAAGTAAATCACCTGTATGACCCTGTTTTTCTGGCTAATAAGTCAGGACTAAATAAAACTAACCAACTTCATCCCAAAAATAATCAGGGATCCATACCCAAATACAGTCAAAAGATCTGCATCTGGATCTAAGAACCATACTCATTTTAGGTCTAGGGCAAATTACTTAACTTCTTAGCCCCCATTTCCTCATCTGTAAAACAGAGATGAAATATTCTGTCCCCCTCATAAGATTATCTGGACCAAGCGGGAAATTAATATAAAAGTATTTTAAGTTCAAGTGCCATACCAACATTATTGAACACACTGACATTTAAAAGTCATTAAGCAAAGCATATTATTTCACACTTGACCCAGTAAGATATTTTAACTTTTTATAAAAGATACAGACATTTCAGATATAAAGCTTACCCTTAACTGACATCCAACTTTTTCATAAGCTTTGATGAGCCTATTTCTGTGATACATCATTATCCCATAATGGTCTTTATTTCTGCAGTTGAACCCAAAAGTAATTCTCACCGTTTTAGTCTTAAATGTTAAGGAAAATTCTGAACACACCACCTCACTCCCCCCAAATCATCCTTTCCAAGTCATTTTTTAATGAATCCAAAAGTGTAAAGAAAAAGGCAAAGTTGGAGAGGATGAGACTCCATATCAGGATAGATGGAGAAAGGGGGAAGAGAAATACACTTTACAAATGTATCTTTATACAGCATCATAAAAAGGAAAATAAAGGACACCCGGGTGGCTCAGTCAGTTAAGTGTCTGCCTTCAGCTCAGGTCATGATCCCAGGGTCCTGGGATTGAGTCCTGCATTGGGCTCCTTGCTCAGCAGGGGCCTGCTTCTCCCTCTGCCAGTCGCTCCTCCCGGTCGTGCCCTCCCTCCCTCCTTCCCCCCACCCCCGACAAATAAATAAATAATCTTAAAAAAAAAGGATACTAAAAATTTGGGTCGATAAACATCACGTTCGATGTAGGCAAGACTCTTTGAAACCAGCTGTGTCTTCACTTTCTGTCCACGTAAGATGATCTGCATTCTTGGCTTTAGGTATAATATACTACAGTAAGCCTGCAAAGACACACAACAATATCTGTCCTTTCCAAATAATTACCTACAAATTTGTTCAACATTACTGATATGTGTTATTTAAAAAGAAACCTACCACTTTGCTTTGATAAAGAACCCATGAACTCTTCAACAATATAGACTATAAAGCTGTTATTAGTTAGTATTTGATTGCTTTTCTTTAAAAATATACTCAATATACTATAGCCTAAAAAATGATTTGCAGAAAACAATCTATTGACCTATATGAATATTATGTTATATTACAAATAAAACATTTTAAAGTTACAAAACAGCATGTGATATTTCATTTTAATTTTTAAAAAATGTACGTATGTACAAAAAAAGGACTGTATTTTGACTCTTGTCAAGTATATATATTACTATTGCACTTTAAAAGTAATGATAAATTTTATTTAGGCAAAAATAACAAGCAAAATCTAATATAGACAGAAAGGCCTGTTGTACACCTGAAAAGGAAAATATCATAAATACACCAACACTTAAGCCAAGTAGACAAGCTTAGTATTTTTTAAAAACTGAACTGTAACAATCAGCACTAATCTAAATGTGTTTTCAATTCTTAATGTATGAAAATATAGATACTGGAACGCCTGGGTGGGCTTAGTCAATTAGGCGGCCAACTCTTGATTTTGGCTCAGGTCATGATCTCAGGGTCCTGGGATTGAGGCCTACATAGGCTCCGCACTCAGCAGGGAGTCTGCTTGAGATTCTTTCTCTCTCTCCCTCTGCCCCTCCCCCTGCTCACACATGCACTCTCTCTCTCTCTCTCTCAAATAAATAAATCTTAAAAAAAGGAGGAAAAAAAGTTTAGATACTTTACAATCATTTTTTTTTTTTAAGATTTTATTTATTTATTTGACGGGATGGGGTGGGGAGAGAGAGCACAAGCAGGGGGAACTGCAGGCAGAGGGAGAAGCAGGCTCCCTGCTGAGCAAGGAGCCCGATGCGGGACTCAATCCCAGGACCCTGGGATCATGACTTGAGCTGAAGGCAGACGCTTAACCGACTGAGCCACCCAGGCGCCCTCATATTTTACAATCTTGACTGAAGTCTATATTCTAAAACATGTTAAAAAATAAATATGCTGTTCTATGCCTGCCTCTAAGCCATCATATATCTCTAAAGAAATGAACTGAATAACACAAGGAGAGATGAAGGTTCAACACAAAATTTGAACATTTCTCTTTATTTCCTGATTCCTGATTTCAAAATTAGTGGTGTTTTGTCATTTATAAAATTTATTAACAGTATTTAAAACATTTTACTTCATGGTACACTAAATCCACACCACCTGCTGGGCCTGCCTCTGGACCCGTTTCATAATTAATTGAGCAACATTTTCTTAACAAGTAGGACATACTTCAATAACATTTTGGGGTATGTAACTGCTAGAGTATCAGAAAGTTGTAAATGTGTAAATGTCACATGTATCCTCAACTTGGGGTTATGAATCATCTTAGCACAAAAAAATAAAGGGAAGTTAGTGTTATGTCTTACAGTGACTAAGAAACAATATTCTTACTATATCAACATTTTATTTTTTTTTAAAGATTTTATTTATTTGACAAAGAAAGACACAGCAAGAGAGGGAACACAAGCAAGGGGAGTGGGAGAGGGAGAAGCAGGCTTCCCATCGAGCGGGGAGCCCAATGCGGGGCTTGATCCCAGGATCCCGGGATCATGACCTGAGCCGAAGGCAGACGCTTAACAACTGAGCCACCCAGGCACCCCTATCACATCAACATTTTTAAACTGTATTAATTTCAATCTCAAAAACATTTATTAATAAGGTCAAATGTCAGAGATATTTATCACAAAACTGTATTAATACGTATGATCTGTAGTCTACATTTGCTTTAGGATGTAAATTAAGGTGTTCTAGAATATTTTAATTTTTTTAAAGATTTTATTTATTTATTTGAGAGAGAGAGAATGAGAGATAGAGAGCACGAGAGGGAAGAGGGTCAGAGGGAGAAGCAGACTCCCCGCTGAGCAGGGAGCCCGATGTGGGACTCGATCCCGGGACTCCAGGACCATGACCTGAGCCAAAGTCAGTCGCCCAACCAACTGAGCCACCCAGGCGGCCTAGAATATTTTAAACTAAAAAAGAGAGACACTGAACTTGGTGTTTTTGCCTGAATTAATCAATATGGCTACCATCGGACATACTGATTCTAGAATTCCTAATGCAAATAATCTAACCACCCAGTGAAAAAACAAGTGCTGTTAGACCTGACGACTTTACAATTAAAAAACTTTTCTGAGCAGGGGCACCTGGGTGGCTCAGTCATTGGGCGTCTGACTTCGGCTCAGGTCCTGATTGGGATCGAGCCCAGCATCGGGATCGCTGCTCAGCAGGAAGCCTGCTTCTCCCTCCCCCACTCCCCCTGCTTCTGTTCCCTCTCTCATTGTGTCTCTCTCTGTCAAGTAAATAAATAAAATCTTTAAAAAAACAAAAAAAAATTTTTTGAGCAAATAAAGCAATCAGTGTGCTCATGAAAAGTGAAATAAATTGGTTCCTGTCTGAGATACTTTTACTTAGAGATCACTGACAGCATTTGTAACACAAGTGGATAACACAATTTCCATTATTTGATGATTTTCTCATGTCAAGAAAGAGAGCTGAATACATACCCTCAGGGAATAGTCACTCTCAGGAGCAATTTGGTCCATCCTCTCTTGCTTCTTGTACCCTTTCTTCCCTGTTGTCTCATCTAAATCTTCAGGAATTCTGATGTCATATTTATCCTTATCAAAATCAAACTCCGTTGCATTTTTGTAGCTATAAAAACAATTTTTTGAAAGAGCTAAATTTTAACTTCCCAGCAAGATAAGCAAATATACTTAATTAACAAAACAAAACACCTACCCGTCCTGGTTGGGGGTGAGGGGGGAGACGAAAGCAAGGGAAAAACAAAAGAAAAGGAATCCAGGAAGATGCAGAAAAACTGTATACATTCACACACTGCTGGCGGGAAGTCAAATGGTAGAGCCACTCTGAAAAACATTCTGGCAGTTTCTTAAAAAACGAAACAGGCAACTACCATAGGACCTAGCAATTATACTCTTGGGCATTTATCTTAGAAAAAGAAAGACTATATTTCCACAAAAACCTGTACACAAATGTTTACAGCTTTATTTGCAATAACTCAAAATGATAAAAATCCAGATGTTCTTTAACTGGTGAATGGTTGAACACACGATGGTCCAACCATACAATACTACTCAGCAAGGACAAGGAAGTAAACTCCTGACACACACAGGAACCCAGATGAATCTCCAGAGAAATATGATGAATGAAAAAAGCCAATCCCAAAAGCTTTCACACTATAAGATTCTATTCATATAACATTCTTAAAATGATGAAGTTACAGAAATGGAGACCATGTTAGAGGTTGTCAGGGATTAAGGAGGGAGGGGGTGTGGATATAAAAGGCCAACATGAGGGATCGCGGTTGATGAAAACATCTGTCTCTTGACTCTATCAATGTCGGTATCAACACTACTGTACTACAGTTTTGCAAGATGCTGCCACTGGGGGAAACTGGATAAAGAGTACATGAGATTTGTGCACACAAATCTACAGGTATCTCAAAATAAAAAGCGTAAATTTAAAAAAGAGGGGAGTGAGAATGGGAGCGGCTTGACAGCAAAACAAGAAAAAAAGAGAATATAAATCAGAAAAGACTTAAAGTATTTTAGGCTTACCACTCAATTTGTGCTTCATTCCTATCATTCTGTGTGTCTAAATATCTCAACATTATACATTCCTCCTAAGTTTTAAAAAAACCTTCTTTGCAAATGATTTTATCCTCACAAGGATACAGGACTACAATCTTTAGCAATACAGATGTCTCATCTACATTACTTTTCTCACCAGTTGTTAAATTATGCTTGGCTTTAAGTAACTGACAAAGATTTCTCTTCCTAACTTACACAAGTAGGGCTTATTAGCTGGGATATTTTCTTCCCGTTTCTTTTTGAGAAGGGGTAGAATAACAGAAAGTGAGAATTGAGCTCTATGGTTACTGAATGGCAGGGCTAGAAATTTAGTTTTAATAGTAGGAAATTATCTCAAATTGAAGCCAAAGTGGCCTCAACAAAACACTCTTGGAAAAGACAAATCGTTACCTATGCCAAAAAATCAGTACCTTCCAACATATTTGTACTCCATGTGACAATAGATCATGTAATACAACCATTCCTGCACGAGCACTTGCCTTTCCCAATGAGAAACCATTTGCCGAGTCTCAGTTACCTTCTGAGGTTCCAGATGATGATCCTCGTCCCCTTCTTACCCATGATAGCATCCAGTTCGGCCAGTAATTTCTGTTCCGTAGAAAACAGAGAATGTTCCAGAATTGCTGCAAGGCTTGCTTTTGATTCTGATAAATTTATCATCTGTCGTATATCTTAAGTTAAAGACTCAGACCAGCAACATTTTTTTCACAATTGCAATATGGTGACTGAAACAGTAACAGATAACTATTTCCTAAATCAATTTCTAAGTTTAAAACTGTAGTTTGATTTCAGATGAACACCAAGAAAGATGAAGTATGAGCAAGTTTATTATGACTCCTAACTAATTTAATGGTTCCTAATATCTGAATGTGTTTATACACAGAATGTGTTTATACACAGAAGACAGTTTCCTAAAGATACCTTGCTTTTCATGGGCTTAGGGGAAATTTCAAGGCAGACCACACATCTTATTAGGCATAATACAACTGAAATAAAGGGAAGAGCTACAGGAAGCTGCACACAGAATGCAACCACCTTATGTTAAGGGTTTCCATGGCACAATTCCAACAGAAGAGAGAAAGAGACAAAGGCTTAGCCTCAGATCTAAGAGGCAATGGGTAGGAACAACAGCGATCATGGAAACTGTGATTAAAAAACGAGAATCTAGAGGAGGGCAAAAGGAGGGAAGGGTTCAGAGTATTTCTTCAGTTTCTCCATAGTTTCTATTTCAAAATCAAAAGGATATGGTGTTTGTTGAATGCCACTATTGGGACAACAACATGTTCTGCTTTAATGACTTCCAAGTAGGTCTGAGATAAGAAGCCCACACTCATGCTTTCTCCATTTTTGGTGAACACGATTGCATCTTTACCCAAACGCATAGAACCTGACTTAAAGCCATTCCCATACAATCCAACTGGGACATGACCATTCATGGTGACTTTGTCACTGAAGCCAAAGCTAAAAAGGAAAAAAAATTTTTTTTAAATAAATATGTATAATTTTCATTTTTTTAATTCAAAAATTATAATATCAAGTAAAAAGCCTGGGTATAAACGTTAGCCTCATCCTCTAGTTGCATAATCTTAGGCAAACTACTTTTAATCTATTTTGACATTTTTCCCCATCTCTAAAATGAAAACTAAATCTGCATCGTAGGGTGTATGAATTACACACTAAAAC
Organism: Callorhinus ursinus; assembly: GCF_003265705.2. Lineage (NCBI taxonomy): Eukaryota > Metazoa > Chordata > Mammalia > Carnivora > Otariidae > Callorhinus > Callorhinus ursinus. The sequence continues at coordinate 1,330,771 of NW_027397063.1, forward strand.
AGGAGCTCATTGCCTAGCACATCCTGCCAAAATGACTGAGTTCTCATTTGGGCTCCTGAGACCCTTGAGATTTTACCCCATGATATTTCTTCTAAATGCAAACAACTCCCTTGATCTCAGCAAGCCTACTGTAGTATGATTACTAATGGCATCGACTAGAGTTTTTGGCAGAATAACAAGTATTTAGGGACAGTAGAAAGGGCTCTGCTGCCACCTTTTCTCTATCCTGTATTGGTACTAGGTACCTTGGCTTCCTTTTCGGGCACACCTGGCTTCACACTGACATCTATTCTGTGACCCTAGAGCCCAAGGCTTCATGACTATTTTATCTTGCTTCCTTCCTTATCCTCAGAATCCCTTTAAAATGACTCCCCACCAAAAGTGGCATTTTACTGGAAATACTGGTTAAAACTAATTAACACTGGAGTATAAATAACTGCTATCACTGTACTATAACTTTAAAGGAATGGTGGAATTTTGGATAAGTCAGACATGCAGAGGATGAGAACGGCAGGGATTGTCTGATAATCAAATAGTAGTAGGAAATGATGGGAAGACTTAAGAGAACAGACGGGCTGGGGGTATAGCATATCATATTTAAAAAACAAAAAGTATGGGCAATAAGTAGGACACATGAAGCCCCTGAACTGGGTAAAAGCAATATTTTTAGAAATGTGACACTTTTGGGGCGCCTGGGTGGCTCAGCTGGTTAAGCGTCTGCCTTCGGCTCAGGTCACAACGAGCCCTGTGTCAGGCTCCCTTTCCCTCTGTCCTTCACCTTGCTTGTGCTCTCTCTCGCTCCCTCTCTTCAAAAAAAGAAAGAAATGTGACACTTTTACATACCTTAGCATTTTATGTAACTTATCTGAAGTCATACCATTCCCATTATCAGTGAATGTCAAGCATATATGGTCATTTATCACTGTTTTGTCAATCCATATCTGTTTAGCATTCACATCAGGATCGTAAGCATTATCTGGGAAACAGAAGTTTTGAGAAATTTTGATTTTTCATTTTAAAGAGCAATTAGTTAAGTACAATCCTTTAACAAGCAACATATTTTTTAAAAATTGAAATGTTTAGTAACTCCTAAAATTTGAAAACATGAAACTAATGTACCTTGCTATACATCATTCACTGATCATTACAGAATTAGCTCTTTCCAAAGCCCTCCATTTGTCACACTGGTACCCACTATACTGAAAAAGTACAAACAAGAAGAATGACTGTACCAAAGAGACGAATAAGACAGGGAGGTCTTCCTCTGCCCCGAGAACCGGCCTGGCTATCAAGAGAGAAACTGAGAGCTAAGTGTCTTCTCGCACTACAAGCCGACACTGAGGGAATGCAATGCAGTTACTGAATAACCAAGGAACCAGTCATGTTTTCTGCTAAGCTGGATACACAGATAAAGGTTTATCTTCTACACAGTTCTTCAAATTGTGGCCCTTTCCAATCTAACCAAAGTTTCTTGTGGCTTTTACATTTCTATGATCTCTGTACAGATCCCCATTTAACACTCTTGTTTAGCTTCCTTGTTTGTCTCAGAATAAATAAGTAGGAAGGAATACATTAAAAAAAAAAAAACACACCGAAAAATTAAAAAAATGTCAACAGAAGCAGCAATAACATCAGCTTGTCAACTATCTAAGTTCTACCGGAACATCCTTAACTGACCACAAATACTTGCTGAGGTATATTTTGAAGTCTTTATGACTAAACATAAATAATGGTTCTCAAACTATCCTTCCATAAGGCAGCCTAGAACTAAAATCATCTTTGTAATCAACAACGTTGGGAGAAATGGTGTTTCACTTAAGTTTGGTACAGCACAAAGAGCTCCAGGACTTTCAGCTGCTCTAACCCAAAGCCAGACAATCACTGTACATGAACGAACAATCAATCCCAGGTTGGGTGGCTCCTCTGGGTTGCCATAAAAAAAGAATGGCTCTGAATAGCTGCAGTGTTATACCCACTTCCGGGTTTTTAAAAAACCAGCTGAAGAGCACATGTTAGCTGGGAGACTTTGGAAAATCTAACTATGGCAAAGAAAAGAAGGGTGCTCAAAAGTTCCTCCTTTTTTTTCCCCTCTCTTATACATCTAAGAGAGAATCCTTTCTTGACAAAGAATCTAAAGTATTTCTAAGAATTCCAAAGAATATACTTTCCTTTATTACCGGTTTCTCAAACACATGCTTAAAAAAAAAAAATCAGGGGCGCCTGAGCGCCTCAGTTGGTTAAGAGGCTGACTCTTGGCTCAGGTCAAGATCTCCAGTCCTGGCACAGAGCTCCACCTCTGGCTCCACGCTCAGCGAGGAGTCGGCTTCCACTCCCTCAGCTCCTCCCCCTGCTCTCTCTCAAATACATAAATCTTAAAAAAAATTTCACATGCAAGAATTTTCCAGATAGAAAAAAATCATGACCCATAATGCAAATCTGATCACAACCATGCCTCTTTTCATGTTCACTGAAACACTATTAAAATACAATTCTATACCTAATCATTCTGTTGGAGGAAACAAAAATGTATTATCACAAATCTAATGTAACATTAATCCCCCTACTTACTAACATCAGAAAAACAAATCGACTGTTATATGTACTTTCCAGCTATTAAAAAAACACAATTCCCATTTTTGCAGTATGTCAATTTCTTTTATAATCAGAATAAAACTATTTTCAACATGTTTCATAAATTTAGCAAAATACTTTAATAGTACAGAGAAGGTTGAGCAGCAATTAATTTCACATCTATTTGAATAGTTGTTATGCTAGATAACCTTTACTGATGGTATCAAAATACATGTTTTATTAAACAGCACATTTGCATATTATTTTTCAATGAAAAGTTTTTTAAAACTTCAATTGCAAGCAACATATTATACATTAATGTCAATTTTACATACCTATTAGTTCAGCAACTGCACTGAATGGCCAAGTGTGACTAGTAGAATTTGTATGTAAAAACTTCGGGCAAAGCTGAAACAAAGCAATGATTCATGTAAATTTATTCAAGTCATACTTTTGAGAACAGAAACCAATATAATTTTCTGTCCCTGTATTAAACAACATTGGGGCACCCGGCTGGTTCAGTTGGTAGAGCCCGTGACTCTTGATCTTGGGGTTGTGAGTTCAAGACCCACGTTGGGTGTGGATATTACTTAAAAATAAAATCTTTAGGGGCGCCTGCGTGGCTGAGTCAGTTGAGCGGCTGCCTTTGGCTCAGGTCATGATCCCAGGGTCCTGGGATCGAGCCCCACGTCCAGCTCCCTGCTCAGCGGAGAGCCTGCTTCGCCCTCTCCCTCTGCCTGCCACTCTGCCTACTTATGCTCTCTTTCTGTCAAATAAATAAAATCTTTACAAATAAATAATAAATAAATAAATAAATATATAAATAAAATCTTTAAAAGAATAAAAAGAATAAAAAGAAAATAATCAACATTGAGACCAAGCAAAAATAATAGCTGCTTGCTTCAGGATATACGTGGAAGTTATAACCTTGAAGATAAGATTCTTGGAAGGCTGTGCTAATCAACTAAATAGTTTACTCATCAACACCTGCTTCAACACCTGCTTCAAAAACCTTGCCTCCTTGGGTCCACCAATCCGAAGCCATGATATCATAAACCACCCAATCAGAAAGTTACCCAGCTTCCAAGGCCTACCTCAAAATTACTGTGAGACACAACTAAGATTTTGCCAAGGGAGTGTTTTTTCCTGAGTGCATTAGCTTAATAAACTCAACTTCACTTATTAATCAACAGGCTTTTCTAGTGGTCTCTTGGAAGGCCAGTATTTGATACTTTTTATATTATTTACTCCCAGTTCATTATAGTTAAAACTTGGCAGTGGAGTAATATATCTATCAACCCTTTACACAATGTCAAATAAAAGTTCAAATCCAAGGACTTTAGGTCTGATTTTATTCACAGTAATACAGTATGAAAGACTATGCCAATCAACCTCATGCTACAGGGAACTCTCTAAATTCCTGAGTAATATAGATATCAAACGTGTAAAAATGTACAAGTGGCCTTCAAAGGCTGAGGCTGAAAAATTTCCATTTCAGACAGTTTCCATGCAATGGTGATTTTGTGTTCATTTTGAACTGATTATCTTATATTTAAGAAAAAAAAGAGGGGGCACTTTTAAGTATTCAATGTGAAGAGCTCTGGAAATGTGATGAGATTATAGATTATAAATGAAACCAACTGAGTTTGTAGTGCTCAGCTGCTGCCACAAGGTGTCAGAAAGAGGTCTATTTTTCCTTTGTCCACACTTGGTTTTAGATAATTCCCAGGCATTCATTCACCATTAGACTGAAGTACACATGTGAGAAATGAAATTCTGTAGAAAAGCAGTCTTCAAAGTGGAGTATGGCACACAATCATGAATATGAAGTAATTCAGCCTTTCTACAGCATATGTTACAAAGAGTTTTTTAATAAAAATCAACTTCCAGATCTTCATCGTGCACAAGAGGCCCTTCTCAAATTAATCTACCTGAGACAGTGCCAGGGGTCAGCCATGAGGAGGCTCTTTACGTCCCAGCCGCCTGCCTTTGCATAATTATCACGCTACCATTTATAGAATGGCATACTCCTCACCTGTTATCAATTTTACAATGGGGAATGGCTTTGGAGTGTGAAACTTCTGGCTACCAAAGGAGAAGACACCCTTAGAATATCTGTCTTTGCTCTATTAATTTATGCATTTCTGTTAGGTGTGAAATCTGGAATTGGAAATGGGGTACTGCGAATTTTAGATGTACTGGCAGAATGTGGTAGTGGGAATGTCAATTTTCATTTAATGTCTTCATCCTATGTATCAATTCCAAATTGACAATGGTACACACTGTTCTTGCATAAGAGCCCCAGGAGAGCAAAGCAAAGGCATCAATAAGAAATAACTGAACGGTAAACAGTGGCTTTTTCAACTCTTCTGAATTCTCATCTCTAGAACATGTCATTAGCTGTGGAGGGAAAAAAACACCCTTGAACGGCCAAAGCAGTGATACACACGTAGACACATATACAGACACACAAACATGCACGCGAAGCAAGTATGTTTAGGTGTGTGACCTTGGGAAAAAGCTTAACCTCTGTGCCTCAAGTTCTGTCATCTATAAAAATGGGGATGATAATCGTATCAGCTTACCAGGGATTAAGACTATTAAATGAGTTAATATTTGTAAATGCTTAGAAGACCAACTGGAACATAATAAGCACTGTGTGTGTGTGTGTGTGTGTGCGCGCGTGCGCTTATTTTAAGTATTCCTTAAAGGCACAACTGAGCTCATACAGAAATAAAAATTAAGGAAGGGGCGCCTGGGTGGCTCAGTCAGTTGAGCATCTGCCTTCAGCTCCAGTTATGATCCCAGAGTTCCAGGAGTGAGCAGCATCAGGCTCCCTGCTCAGCGGGAAGTCTGCTTCTCCCTCTCCCTCTGCCCCTCACCCCAGTCATGTGCACTCTTTCTCTCTGGATCTCTCAAATAAATAAATAACCTTAAAAATATTTTAAAAAGGAAAATCTTTAAGGGCGAGTAAAGAAGGAATTAACAACAAAAATAAGATTTTTTTTTTCAAAAATAAGATTTGAAAATAAGGATGCAATGAGTGAGATGCTTAACTGAAATACAGAGGTTTTTTTGTTTTTTGTTTTTTGTTTTTTAAGGTTTTGGTTTTAATGGTGACTCAGGGATAGGAGATTTGGAAGTAACTGCCCCTCCCCACACCTCAATAAGAAGTTGGGGGCAGCAGGAATCTCTCTAATGGGAAGCTTGTTTGTTTGGGTCTAGATGCTTTAAAAAAAAAAAGTGTAACAGGAAGCTCTGTAAAAAGGGGCATGCCTTCACTTTGGTTAAGTGTTTCGATTTCTATAACCTGTGGAAACACTATGGAGACACAACCTCAACCAGACCACATAGGATTCTCTTAGCTCATTATTTGGGAGAATATTTGAGTACAAAACCTAAAATAAGGGAACAATCATTTAAGGAACAATCCACCAGGAGAAAATGTTAGCAGACAAGATACAGTAGTATTAGACATCACTTCCCACCCCTAAACATTAGGAAATACACACACACAAATGATATGCTCTGAAGACTGCACAGATTTTTTTAAAGAATTAATATAACTTTTAGAATCAACAAGTAGTCACACATTTTAAAAATCAGTTAAATATAAAACTTTTTTGGAAGCCTGAACATATGTACACCCCTGTTCATAGCAGCCTTATTCACAATATGTTTACCTGTGCTCCTGCCTGAAACTGTTTTCTAATGAAGGGGGGGGGGAAAAGAGAAATAAACCTAGAAGAACAAAAATGATCAGAGAAGTGATGGATAATAGGAGATAAAATAGTAGGTTGGAAATTGGAAAGCACAAATAGTGACAACTGATTTAACAGCCTTTGTAAAGAGCGGAATATGAAACCTAAAAGAGATGGGAAACAAAACAAGAAGCAAAACAAGACCAGGAACCTTGGCAGAACTCCAGAAAGCCTCAGGAATTAAGACTTTCTCGGGCCTCCAAAGTCAAAGGTACTAGAGGCTGTATGAAAACAAGACAGCTTCAAAGTCTTTAAAGAAGCAGTAAAGATTCCCCTCTGGTTCCTTCTTTCACCCTGCCAACTACTCGACGCAAACCGGCAGAAAACTGGAGGTCTGTTCTCTGGAGAAAGTGATGATGGCAAGTTCAGGGACAAGGAAAACAGGTGGGTTAAAAGCAAGTCAGCAAATAGCCCAGAAATAAACCCTCACATATATGGTCAAATGATTTTCCACAAGGGTGTAAAGACCATTCAATAGGAAAAAGACAGTCTTTTCAATAAAGGGTGCTGGGAAAGCTAGATATCCTTATGTAAAAGACTCAAGTTGTACCTTTACCTCACAACGTATAGAGAAAAAAAGATCTTAAAATAGATCAAAGATCTAACATAAAGAATTAAAACTATCAAACTCTTAGAAGAAAGCATAGGGGAAAAGTTTCATGACACCGGATTTGGCAATGGTTTCTTGGATATGACACCAAAAGTACAGGAAACGAAACAAAATCAATTGTAAAGGATACAACTGGGATGCCAGGATGGCTCAGTTTGTTGTCTGCCTTTCGCTCAGGTCATGATCCCAGGGTCCCTGGATCAAGCCACGTCTCAGCGTCAGACTCCCTGCTCAGTGTGGAGTCTGCTTCTCCCTCTCCCTCTGCGCCCCCCCCCTTGCCCTGCTCGTGCTCACTCTAAGTAAATAAATAAATAAAATATTTTTTTAAAAAATAAAAGATACAACCGATAGAATGAAAAAGCAATCTACAGAATGGGAAAAAAACATCTGCAAATCAAGTATCTGATGAGGTTAATATCCAGAACATATAAAGAACTCCTGCACGAATCAACAAAAAGACTAAAAACCTAATTAAATAGTGGGCAAAGGACTTAGATATCTATTTCTCCAAGGACTGTATACAAATGGCCACTAACACAAGAAAAGATGCTCATCACTAATCATTAGGGATACACAAATCAAAACCACGAGACACCACCTCATACTTATTATATTAGCATGGTCCTATAAAATTAAACATAGAATTGCTATATGATCCAGCAATTCCACTGCTGGGTACATACTGAGAAGAAATGAAAGTAGGATCTTGAAGAGATTATTTGTACAACCCTGTCCATAGCAGCATTATTCACAATAGCCAAAAGGTGGAAGGCACATAAATATCTATCAATGAATGGATAAACAAAATGTGTTATATTCATACAAGGGAATATTATTCGGCCTCAAATAGAAAAGATCCCTTGGGCGCCTGCCTTCGGCTCCGGTCATGATCCTGGAGTCCCGGGATCGAGTCCTGCATCAGGCTCCCTGCTCAGCGGGGAGTCTGCTTCTCCCTCTGACCCTCCCCCCCCGTCATGTGCTCTCCCTCTGTCTCTCATTCTCGCTCTAATAAATAAATAAAAATAAAATCTTTAAAAATAAATAAGATTTAAAAAAAAGAAAAGAAAAGATCCCTTGACATATGTTACAACTGGATGAACCACCCTGAGAACATTATGCTAAGTGAAATAAGCCAGTCACAAAAAGACAAGTAACTGATGATTACACTTATATGCGATACCTACAGTAGTCAAATTCACAGAAAGTAGAATCATGGTTGCTAGGGGCTGTGGGAAGGAAGAATGGAGATTTATTTTTTAATAGGTATAGAGTTTTAGTTTTGCAAGATGAAAAGAGTTCTGGAGACTGTACAACAATGTGAATGTATTTAACACTACTGACTTAAATACTTAAAAATGGTCAAGATGGTAAATTTTATGTTAAGTGTATTTTACCACAGTAATAAAGAGCTAAATACCAAGTCAGCAAACTGAACAACGTGATACTCCCATCTTCTTTCCCCAGCTGAGCTTTCAGAAGAGCTAGCAGCCAGAATTATCTATACCATGGCAAAAGATTAGATGCAGAATTCCTCTCTGGAAAACCGAATGATTTCTAAAAGTTTCATGTGCTTCTTTTACAGTTGTGCCAGGCCTTTCTGGATAGCATCTTATTTCTGTTGTTCCCACTTTATAAAAATTACTTAAAAAAATTTTAAGTTATTTTTTTTGAGATTTTATTTAAATTCCAATTAGCTAGCATACTGTGTAATATTAGTTTCAACACTTACAGTGATTGTGATTCAACCATATAGTATTCAACACTTCATTACAACATCCGGTGCTCATCACAAATTTTTACGTTACTTTAAACAAACCTATTTTATTTTCTAACACTTCCATTCTTTAGGCTCTTACAAATACTGATATAGGGTGCCCCCAACAAAACGTAACTAATTCCTACCTATATGATCACCCAACACTGAAGCCTACCAAAGGAGCTCTATTCATGTATGAATACCTTCCAGTCAGCTGTGTGTCTTACTCGGAAATGTAATCAGGTTAACCATCTCCAGACATTTGAGACTGTAAGATTAGAAGTCGAAAACACAAAGTAAAAGGAACAAAGAAAGTAGAGGCAATGCAGTGAGCAAAAGAAAACTTCAAAAATACTTTGATCAATATGCCCAGTGATAACAAATATTTTGTCCAGGGGAGATGAGTGTGTGTGTGTGTGTGTGTGTGTGTGTGTGTGTGTGTACAGCATTTTGTTTTTTTAAGTAGGCTCCATACCCAAGGGCTTGAACTTATGACACTGAGATCAATAGTCGTACACTCCACTGACTGAGCCAGCCAGGCACCCCTCTCCAGGGAAGATTTTGAAAAGACATTCAGTGGGGCACCCGGGTGGTGCAGTCTGTTAAGTGTCTGACTCTTGGTTTCAGTTCAGGTCCTGATCTCAGAGTCTGCTTCAGACTCTCCCTCTCCCCCTCCTCCCTGCTGTGTGCACATGCTCTCTCTCTCAAATAAATCTTTAAAAAAAAAAAAAAGATATATAATTAGTTATATATAATCAATATAATTATTTAATTATAATAGTTAAATAGTAGGAGAACATGTGGAGGAAATCTCACAGAAAAGAAACAATGAGTAGGAAAACAGGAGAGAAAAGAAAACAGAAAAACAGAGGGAAGAAATATGTCAAATAAATGAGAAATCTTTCCAGATTATTAGGAACTTGAGTTTCCAGCCTAAGTGCCCAATACAATACATAGGACTCTAAAAGCATGCTTTAAATTTCTAAGAGAAATCATTCCTAATTTAGAATTATAAATCCAGATAAATGATATGTAAAGAGCAAGCAATGGTAACATAAACCTATTTCTAAGAAATGACATAAAATTTTTTTCTTCCCATGTACTCTGCTCTCAGGAAGCTATACCTGTTTTTGGAAGGACGGATGGACTCCACCACTACCAGGAACAAAAATAACAATATTTACTGAGTGCTTTCTGCATGCACAGACCTTTTATATGTATTTGCTCTTTTACTGTTTAAAACCACCCTTTGAGGTGCCCACCATCCTTCAGACTGGAAACTCAGGCACAGAGAGAGCAAGTCATTTGCCAAGGTTACATATCCAGTTGTCAGTCAGGATTTGAACCCAGGCAGGTGTGCTCCAGAGCCCATGCTCTCAATCATTAATCTACTGCGCCTGCCAAGGGAGTAAACTCCGAAAGAGGAATATGTGGGATGGAGACACAACGAAAGGGGAAGGAAATTTCCAGAAAGATGATAAAGGGAAGTCCCCAAAACACAAGGGGGCCAACAAAACTGACAAAATATTGGGTGTGCTTGAGCACATCTGGAAAAGATTTTCCAGTTAAAGTTTGGATAAAAGAGCAAATCTAAGCAAACAAAATACAATATATTAACTTCAGAAAAACAAAAAGCTGTACAACAAAGAAAATGCAATCATAATTCTGGTTGGCTCATTTGTGAATAATGGTAAGAGTGATAAATCATACAATAATTCAACAAAAAAGAGGTAAGTGCATTGGAAGGATGGGTCAAGGTGAAAAGAGTGTGCACATATCAGTTAAATCCACAGCAGGACTACTGGAAAACAACAAAATGGTACCACCATTTTACTTAGAAATACGAAAGCAGAAAGCAAAAATATGTTTTTGTCACTCTGAATTCCGTTCTTGGATCTCTTGCCCTCCTAAATTAAAATTTTGCATACATCATTACGGTTCACCCCTTGTGTCTTAGGTTTATGACTTCTGACAAATGCATAAACATTAATTCCGAGACTCCTAATGAAAGCATTTGATAGCTAAACCCAAACAACGAGCATGGCTGTATTCAAATGAAACTTTATGGAAACTGGAATGTCTACGTCACATAATTTTCATATGTTGCAAAATATTCTTTTGATTTTTTCCAACTGTTTAAGAATCATGTTTAAGAATCATTCTTAGCTTATGGGCCATACAAAAACTGGTGGCAAGCTGGATTTGGCCCATGAGCTGTAGTTTGCCAATTCCTGTCCTAAAGCAAAAAGATGGGTGGAGATACAGTCCAGAAGCTGCAGATGGGAGATTACCGCCAATGAGGTTCCAAACAGCCCGTATTACCCACAAAAGAAATATTTAGCACATGGACAGCTGCTTCACCCAGAAAGCCAGCTAACAATACCGGTCTCTTAACACTGTTTTGACCCTTATCTTTGCCCCCTTTATCACCTCAATCTTGAAGAACCTGAGACAGCAACAAGGCGGGGGGGGGGGGGGTGTGCAGGAAAGGAGAAGAGAATCCAAGGGCAGAAACAGGATGAAACCAGTTCACTCCTTTTCCCCACTACAGGATTTTGGTACAGAATGTGGCCCAATCTGAAGAGGGGGAAGGGCTGGGCATTAAATTGAATAAGATATTTTAAATTAGATGAGGCCCGACTTCACAATACCTGAGGCTAATTGGAAAGCCTTACATCTGCCCAGATTCACCCAAGCGTGGAAGAGAACCATTAGCAAATATTTAAACCCAGTGGTAAAAGAATAAAGTTGTTCTCTATATTCAAACTACTAAATACTATCTCATTGAATAGGCCAGTTATGTAACCAAAGGAACTTTATTCAGTATAGGTAAAGAACGCTTATATATAGATCAATAAAGATCTAAGAGAAAATAGAAAAATGGGCAAAGGACACAAATAGGTGTTTTTTTAAAAAGTTAAATATTTAACTTTTAAGAAAATGCAAAATAAACCCAGATACATTTCACATTCACCATACAGGAAAATTGTTATAAAGTCCAACAATATCAGGTGTGGGTCAGAATGATTAAATGGAAGAAGTCACAGGGCAATGCACCATTTTTAAAGCAATGGTATTACCATTCGACTGTTAAATTTAACAAGACTATGGTAGCCATTCTCTGGCAAGAGTCACCAACCTCAACAGAGGACGTACCTTCTGCATAACACCAACTTTTTAAGGATAATCAGGTAGGAAAACCACGCCCACATTTTAGGAGGTGAAATTTCAATTCCTGTGTGTGACCACTCCCTACGACTTAAGGCTCATAGATACAAGAAACGCTGGAGGACTTCCAGGAACGCCCCAAAACAGACACGACGGAGAGGCTAGAGGAAACGGGAGAACCCAGTGACTTGGTGATCTGGGCCCGAGGGCTTAACTGGAGGGAAGCGGTAGGAATGTGAACGAATCAGGAAGACCCGTCCCGGCTCGCTTCACCCCGTCCCACCGCCTAGAGGTCAAGGCCGCCTGGCATTTCTGGCCGCGGACTGCCGCTCCCGCTCCCTCCCCCTCCGGGGCGCCCCGCGCGCCCTCAGGCCGAGAAGGGGTCAGGGGCCCCGCGGTCCGAGGGGCGGGCAGTCCCGCCACCGAGGCCTCGCCCTCGACCGACAGCTGCGAGGCAGCCAGGAGAGCCGGGAGGAGGGGCCGCAGCCCCGGCCCGCCCCAAAGCCGCGGGGGCAAAACAGATACCCAGCGCCGAGGAAACGGAACGCAGCCCGGCCCGTGCCGCCCGGCCCTGCCCGCCGCCGAGTCGCTCCGCCGACGGGAGCGAGATGGCCGCCCCCTCCCCTGGCCCCACCGCGGCCCCAGCCGCCGCACCGCGCCGACGAGTCGCCACCGCCCACTGCCGGCCCCCCCTCGCTTGCCCGCCTGCCCGCCCTCCTGGGACACGGCCCGCTCCACCCCTCGCGGCTGCTCACCGCGCTGAGGCGGATCCCGCTGGGTGGCTGCGCCGCCATCTTGAGCGAGCTACAAAGCCAGGACCGGCCTCGGCCGCAACCCGACTGGGAGGCGGCCGGGACGACTGTGGGGCCCGCTGGGCCCGCCCACTTCCGGGGCGGGGCGCGCGGCTGCCCCGCCCGCCCACTTCCGCCTCAGGCTCAGTTGTATTAACAACGTGGGGGAAGTAAATTGCCGGGATGGTTGAAGCCGGGGAGAACTGGGCTCGAAGCGTTGGGCTCTGCAGGGAGAGGGGACATGCGTGAGACTGGGGGGAGCGAAAGGGTCGCTCGCTGCGTTAACTGGACCTGGAAACTTGAGAGTGGAGAGTCTGAAGTCTGTCCGCACGTGCGCTGGGGCCCGGAGAGGTGAACTCGAGGCGCCTGATTGGCTGGACGTGTATTGCACTAAAACAAGCCGCCCATGCCCACCTGTGCCAATGTGATTTGAAACCTTGTTAACGAAATGTAAACTTTGTGCATTTTGGATTTGTTCTGGAAGTCATCGTCCTTCGGCCTGGTGAAGAGTCCTTTCTTGCCTGCACATTTATTGAGTCGTTCCGCTCATGCACACTTGGTGTCGACTTTGCGCTGGGTATTGGGCTAAGTGAGTAGGATATAGAAATGAGTAAGTCTAGGGCTGTTCCATACTGCAGGTAAAGAGAGGATGGAAAGGGTTTTTTAAATATCCATTTAGGTTTTTTGCTTTTTGTTTTTCCTTTTATCTCTTTGTCCTGATTTTGGGGAAGTTTAAGCACATGTCAGGTCCCCAACACTTGTTTTTGTTTAATTTTTTTTAACAAAAAAAAAAGATCCACCAAAACCCAGTTAGCCCATTTCTCCCACCCACTCCCCACCTATTGCGTTTTTTACTGTAATACATTTTCTTTGTAAAAATTCAGATAATATGGAAATATAAAACATAAAATTTACCCCCAATCTCTTCACCAGAACGTATAAACAATTTGGTATACGTTAATCCAGGCTTACTATATACTAAATATTATTTCCAATACAGATGGTCTTCCCACTTGCCATGGTTCTACTTAGGATTTGTCAACTTTACCATGGTGTGGAAATGATATGCATTCAGTAGAAACTGTACTTGGGGCGTGCCTGGGTAACTCAGTCAGTTGCGCGTCTGCCTTCAGCTCAGTTCATGATCCCAGGGTCCTGGGATGGAGCCCCGCATTGGGCTCCTTGCTCACCGGGGAGCCTGCTTCTCCCTTTCCCTCTGCCCTTACCCCACCTTTCTCCCCCGACTCGTGATACTTCTCTCTCTTGCTCTGCACTCTCTCAAATAAATAAATAAATAAAATCTTAAAATAAAAAAAGAGGGACGCCTGGGTGGCTCAGTTGGTTAAGCAACTGCCTTCTGCTCAGGTCATGATCCTGGAGTCCCAGGATGGAGTCCCGCATTGGGCTCCCTGCTCAGTGGGGAGTCTGCCTCTCTCTCTGACCCTCTCATGCTCTCTCTCTCTCTATCTCATTCTCTCTCTCTCAAATAAATAAATAAAATCTAAAAAAAAAAAAAACTGTACTTGGAATTTTGAATTTTGCTCTTTTGCTGGTGTGAAAATTAATAGCCAGAAACCTCACTAAAGTGGAGTTGGAGGTTCCACAGGGTGACCTCTCCTGCCCTACCCATCCTTATCAGTTGCAGACCCAATAGGAAGAGACCGACTTGACATTACCTGGACTTGACCTTGCTCCTTGGTACTACTTTACTATCCCTGGGGGAAAGAAAAACCACTTAACCTTATCTCCTACACCCCCGAAACAGCTCAAGAAGCCGCTATACTTTGAACTCCCAATTTACTCCAGTGGACTTTTTAGTTTATAACAGCCTTCCCAACCTACTTTTTCTCCTTAAAAAAAGGGTACCTCCCCTTTATTCCCTGGACTCGACTATGGGTTTTGCCGCAACTTGTTTGTCCCGGATTACAATCCTCTTTTATTCTTGAGTGAGCCCATTTTTACTAGTAAAATAACTGGCAGTTCTTATTTTATTTTTAAAATTAACACTGGGCTAGCGGTATCCGGTATGAATCTCTCTCACGATGCTGGGTAGCAGCAAAGCTGTAGTTCCCAATCAGCCATGCTATTGGGAAAATAAACAACCTATATACACTTACAACCATTGCACCCAAACAATCTGTTTTTCACTTTCAGACAGTATTTAATAAATTACATGAAATATCCAACACTTTCTTATAAAATAGGCTTTGCATTAGATGATTTTGTCCAACTGTGGGCTAACATGTGTTTGAGCACATTTAAAGTGAGGCTAAGCTAAGCTATGACGTTCAGTGTGTTTAGGTGTATTAAATGCATTTTCAACTTACAATATTTTCCTTTTTTTAAAAGATTTTATTTATTTATTTGACAGAGAAAGAGATAGCGAGAGAGGGAACACAAGCAGGGGGAGTGGGAGAGGGAGAAGCAGGTTTCCCTCTGAGCAGGGAGCCCTCTGCTGGGCTCGATCCTAGGACCCTGGGATCATGACCCGAGCCAAAGGCAGATGCTTACCCTACTGAGCCACCCCAGGCACCCCTCAACTTACAATATTTTCAACTTACGATGGGTTAATTGGAAGGTAACTCCATCGTAAGTCAAGGAAGATCTACATGAATGAGAACACGTTTAGGGGCGCCTGGGTGGCTCAGTAGGTTAAGCTTCTGCCTTCAGCTCAGGTCATGATCCCAGGGTCCTGGGATCAAGCTCTGCATTGGACTCCTTGCTCAGTGGGGAGCCTGCTTCTCCCTCTCCCTCTGTACTCTCTTCGCTCTTGCTCTTGCCCTCTCTCAAGTAAATAAATAAAATCTTTAAAAAAGGTGTTTTGTTGTCACTCTTGCAACTCACCATTGGGCAAATGACATAATGTGAACACCTAAGTCAAAGTGCTAGTTAACACCACTTGTAATGCCCTGGACTGAATAATTTCTCGGTTTCCTCCAGCGTTAAGACTATTATGTAAGAGGCTTTTTCATCAACTCTATTGAGAGCCTTCTTCGCGTCTGTCAGTGTCAGGGCTCTAAGGATTTAGTGGTGAACAAAATAGAGAACTTATGATCTCAAGGCTGTGTTTGTTAAATTGTGGCCCATTTGTGAGTTGTGAAATCGATTTGATGAGTCTCTACTAGAGCTTTGTGAAAAACAAAATAGGATTTTAATTTAATAGTATAGTGCAATGTCAATCTAGGACTACATCCAACTTCTTCACATACTAGCTATGTGCTATTCAGCAAATTACTTTGATTTTTGAGATGAGACTAGTCTGGATTATGTGGCTGGGCCCTAGATGCAATCCCAAGTATCTTTATGAAACAGAGGCAGAGGGAGATGGGGTCACAGAAAGGTTATTTGACCTCTGCAGCAGAGAGAGACTTGCTATGCTGCTGGTTTTGAAAATATAGAAGGGGCCTGGAGCCAAAGAATGCGAAGAATGCAGTTCTAGAAGCTAGAGAAGACCAGGCAACTCCATTCTAGAGCCCCCCGAGTCTGCGGAGGAGACACCGTCAGCCCAATGAAACTTATTTCAGACATCTGGCCTCCAGAACTGGAAGAGAAGAAATTTCTGTCATTTTAAGCCACTGAGTTTGTGATAATTTGTTACGGCAACAAAAGGCATAGACAATATGTTCATGTACAAGCAAGTACTTACCTAAACATACAAATTCTTGTCCCCCTCCCCCCTTTTTCACACAATTGAGCACACTGTGGAATTCTGCATTCTCAAGGCTTACTCATATCGAATAAAATTTAGGCCAACATGTACAGGCTAAGCTTAGACCAGGTTGGTATAAAAGGGGATTTAACAAGAAAGTAAATGCCCCACCACACCCCTCTGGTGCTTGTATCAGACAAACCCAAGCTTGCATGGAAATCTTTATTTAAAAAAAAGTCAAAGCTAACTTGAGGTGATTTTTTAAAAGAATGTATTCATTTATTTGAGAGAGTGAGCACGAGTGGGAGGGGCAGAGGGAGAGGGAGGGAGAATCTGAAGCAGTCTCCTCGCTGAACATGGAGCCGAGGTGGGGCTTGATCTCAGGAACCCGAGATCATGACCTGAGCCAAAACCAAGAGTCAGACGCTTAACTGACTGTGCCACCCAGGCATCCCGACGTGATTTTTT
Source organism: Callorhinus ursinus (assembly GCF_003265705.2). Taxonomy (NCBI): domain Eukaryota; kingdom Metazoa; phylum Chordata; class Mammalia; order Carnivora; family Otariidae; genus Callorhinus; species Callorhinus ursinus. The sequence continues at coordinate 1,347,545 of NW_027397063.1, forward strand.
TTTTTTTAATGATAAAAACTATCTTCTTTGGGGAGGGCTGTAGATTGAAAGTTCATCTCTACCCAGACTTATATGTTGAAGTCCTAACCCCCAATGTATTTGAAGGTGGAGCCTTTGGGAAGTGATTATGTCACGTGGTGAAACCCTCATGAATATTATTAGTGCCCTTATAGTAAAAGAGGCCCTACAGAGCTCCCTCAGCTCTTGTGCCATGTGAGGACAAGGCAAGAAGAACCAAGAAGGTGCCTTGATCTTGGACTCCCAGCCTCCAGAACCGTGAGAAATAAATGCTTGTTCTTTAAGCCACCTAGACTATGGTATTTTTGTTATAGCAGCCCAAATGGACTAAGTCAGGGAAAGAGAAATTTTTTTAAAGTCCACACAATGGTTGGAATATTAGCCAGATAAAACAAAACCTCCACCTGATCTAAATCAACACAATGTGATATCTGGTTGCTTTCACAAACTTATACAGTTATGCATCTTGGGTTTTATGTAAAACAGTATATCATGGAGATCTTTCCATAACTACATAAAGAGCTTCCTCATGTTATTTTGCAACTTCATAACATTCCTTTATGTATTTGTTTTTTTAAGTAATCGCTATGCCCAGTGTGGGTCTCAAACTCACAGTGAGATCAAGAGTCACACGCTCTACTGAGCCAGCCAGGTGCCCCAGTAACATTCTACTTTATTGATGGATTGTAACTTCTTTAGCCAATCCTTCTGCTTGTGGGCACAGGTCGTCTCTACACTTCTGTTATTATCAATAAGACTACAATGAAAAACTTGTATGTAAGTCATTTTACACATATATATGTATATTAGATAAATTCCTGAAAGTAGAATTGTTGGGTCAAAAGATACATCCATCCATAGTTTTGATTGAAATTGCTTATAGTAATTTATAGTCCTTATAGCAAAGTAGAAGGGATCCTGTTTCCTCTATTACTAACACCTGCTGAAATGGTCAGTGAATAATGTCTCAGAGAAATTTTAATTTTTTCCTCATATTGTAAATTTGGGCCCCTTTTTACATGTGTTAAAGCCTATTGTTTTTTCTTGTGTGTAGAACTCCCCATTCATATCTTTTGCCCATTTACTATTCTTTTTGATAGGAGTTCTTTGAGTATTAGAGAAATTAGTCCTTTGTAATAGGAGTCTCAAATATTTTTCTTGGTTTACCATTTATCTTTTACTTCGCTTATGATTTTTGTTATGCAGAATTTTCAAAAGATAATTTGTATAGTCATAATTATTGAACTTTCTCTTGTGGCTTCTGGAATTTATATTCATCTAAGAAAGATCATCTCCATTCTTGGCTTATATAAATGTCTTCTCTTGATTTCTTTTAGTATTTTTATGGGTTTTTTTTTCATGGTTTCAATCTTTGATCTGTTTGGAATTTATTTTGGTGAAAGATGGAAGGTATACATCCAATTTATTTTTTTTTCTGTTGGTTACCCACTTATCTCTATATCATTTATCAAATAAGCCACCTTTCTTTCTCCCTATTGATCTGAAGTGTCGTTTTTATTATATGCTAAATTCTTCCTGGCATTTGTGTCCATTGATTTCTGTTTTCTTCTGTTAATCTGTTCATTTCTGCACTGGTACCAATTATTTTAGCGCTGTAATATGTTTCAAGATCTACTCAATTTAGTTCTCTTCTTTACTCTTCTTTTTCAGAAAATTCCTGGCTACTTTTGCCTATTTTTCCCATATAAATTTTAGAATGAGTTTTTCTGGTTCAAAAAAAAACTCTAAGTGTTGCTTCTGGGGGATTGCATTAAATTTATAGATTGACTTAGAATTCACAACTTGGTGATGTTGGATCTGACCCTTCAAGACCTACTAAGCCTTTCTTTTCACTTCAAGTCTTTACTCCTTTGGAAATATTTTCTTCAAGGAGTTCTTATGAAGTTTTTTCCTGAATATTTTATTATCGTTGTTATTGTAAGTGGGATTTCATCTATCTCATAACTGGCCATTTAGATAGGTAGATAGATATAGAGATGTTGATCTCAAAAAACTGCCTTGATGTGTATACGTATATTTTAAAGATTTTATTTTTAAGTAACCTCTACACCCAAAGGTGGGGCTCGAACCCACAACCTCAAAATCAAGAGTCACATGCTCTACTGACTGAGCCAGCCAGCCAGGCACCCCTTGATTTGTATATATATTAACTTTGCATTGAGTTTGATTGCCTTTAGGCTAATCATGTGCTTCAATTAGCCGCAAGCTCCGCCTATCTCAATCATAGTAAACCATTTGTCTGTTTCCTGAAGGATTTATTTATTTATTTATTTATTTATTTATTTATTTATTTTAAAGATTTTATTTATTTATTTGAGAGAGAGAGAATGAGAGACAGAGAGCACAAGAGGGAAGAGGGTCAGAGGGAGAAGCAGACTCCCTGCCGAGCAGAGAGCCCAATATGGGACTCGATCCTGGGACTCCAGGATCATGACCTGAGCCGAAGGCAGTCGCTTAACCAACTGAGCCACCCAGGCGCCCTCCTGAAGGATTTAGATTCCTTAACAATTAGATTGTTAACCTGGCTTAGATTCAGAAAGAAACAGAAAACAATTACAAGGGAAACGTGAAAGAATAGACAATCACGTGCTTATCAGTTCAGATAGTATCTTTACTGTAACACAGCGAGCTCTCGCCATACAGTAGTGTCCAGGGTCAAGTGCTCACCCTCCGGACAGTACAGCGGTGTTTTGTTGTCAAAGGGTCCAATAAGAATTGAGGACAAGCCCAGTGAAGACAGAAAAAGCAGTCTTCACATGTTTTTCAGGTGGGCTGGGCTGACTCTTAATGGAATCAGGCAGTTCAGGGACCAGCAGGGAAGAGTGGGGGAAGGAAGCCAAGCCAAGCAGCCTCATGCGCCAATACTGGGTGGTGAGACAGCATGAGCCTCAGGGAGGTGGTTACTAGAGTGACGGAGGGTCTGAGTTTAGGGCCAAAAACCGTGTTCCCTGAGCCCCCAGCTGTCTAGTCCTATAAATTACTTCATTCAAATTTGGGTTTACTGCTCTTTCTTCCTCCTCCAGCACCCATCTTTATCAGAGAAATCAACTTTATGTTTTCCATTTAGTTATCTCGGGCTGCTTATAAATGCCGGACCCCAAAGGAACTGAAGATACGGGCTCTGTCTCTTCCACAAAAGGGGCACTTGCCTTGCAGCTGGTGATGGGCTAGGACATCAGTACGAGCTTTAATAGGGCGGCCCTGTGACAAAGTGCCTCACTGTGTCTGAGGAACTGTAGAAAGGAGCAAGACTGAGGAGTTTGGGTCTCAAAGATTGGCTCCCATATATTTGTTAAGTAAATGACTGGAGCCTGGTGAAAGAAGAGGAGAAAGTAGTATCAAGCAGTTGGAACGACATATGGAAGAAATGCAAGAGATGAGAAATGGTGAGTGGTTGGAGGAGACAGAAGAGACAGACAAGAGGCCTCCAGGTCCGAGGAGTCATTATTACAATTTCAATTTAGGGTAACAGGTAAAGTGACTTCTTTAGAGCCAAACGCTGAAGGGCAAGTTTCTCCTTTATTTTCCACCTCCTATCTGCTTCTGGTTGACTTTGGGGGGGGGAAACCCAGAATGAGACAGATGTTTGCTCATCACGTAAGGGGGAACCCCAGCTGTCTCCCATGCCCTCACTTTAAACTCACAGTATTTTTGTTTTTGTCTTAAAAATTGTATTGTATACAGAACATAAAATTTACCATTTTACCCATTTTTTTTCAGCGTACGATCCGGTGACATTAATTTTACTCACATTGTTGTGTCCCCATCACCACCATCCATTTACAGAACTTTTTCATCTTTCCAAACTGAAATGCTATACCCATTAAACACCAACTCCCCAGCCCCCCCACCCCTGGCCTGTGGTACCCACTCTTCTGCTTTGTCTATGAATTTGGCTATTTCCAGTCCCTCATGCAAGTGGAATTATACATTTGTCCTTCTGTGACTGGTATACTTACCATAATGTCCTCAAGTTTCGTCCATGTTGTGGCATGTGTGAGAATTTCCTTCCTTTTTACGGCTGAATAATATTCCATCATGTGTATAGACCACATTTTGTTTATCTAGTCATCTGTCAACGGATACTTGGGTCATTTCCACCTCTTGGCTATGGTGGAAATGTTGCTATGAACATGGATGTACAAGCCTCTGAGATTCTGCTTTCAGTTCTTTTTAGGGGAATTGCTGGATCATAAGGTAATTCTATTTTTAACTCTTTGAGGCACTACCTTACTCTTGTCCTAGACCTACAGTATTTTAAAGTCTATTTCCTTTCCCCCTTGGCTTAAACGTGGACTTCCTTGATTTTGATGGAGAACCACTTGGAAGGAGCTACCTATATGGGACGAGAAGTAACCAAACAAGCTCAGCCTTGCTAGTTTCCTCCTGGTTTCCATAAAAGTCACCATATGTCTGAATACATTGCTCTGAAAACTAGGGTTTCTCCCAGAATGGTTCAGGAAGCTCCTGCGACAAAAACAACTTGTTACACAAGCAAATTCCTGAATGTCATCCCATCTACTGATCCAGACGCTCTGGGGAGGAGGCTAGGCATTCTGCAAGTTAGCAAGCTCTCCAGGTGAGTCTCCTGCACAGATGAGTGGGAGGACCCTTGCTAAGCATAGTTGCTTTGCTGGATTCCAGCTGTAACTGAAAGATTTCTAACCTCAGGATACTCATATCCATTCTCAAAAATGCTTGAAGGGGTCCCCTTCACTCTGAACTTCAGAGACAGCACCGAGTGGTCGAAGAGGATTGAATGGTCTGGAATGATTACGACAAGACTTAACAAAATATGGACACACGATCACACACACAGGACACTCGTGCAACACAAGCCCAGTTGTTCCTTCATGCAGAACGGGGAGACTCCTTAGCTGGTCCACATCCTGCTCCTAATCATATTCTCTCGTTTGAAGGTGTTGGTTTTGCCTGTTCATTGGTTTGTCTCACTGAACTGCAAGTAATACCTCCTAGGGGGCATTGTCTTACAACGGAGCATTTTTTTCCAATGGCACAGAATTCTGTCTGGTCTCCTGGGTAATTGTTCTCCTGGGTAACTTTTTTTTTTTAGTTTTTATTGTTATGTTAATCACCATATATTACATAATTTGTTTTGGTGTAGTGTTCCATGATTCATTGTTTGTTCATAACACCCAGTGCTCCATGCAGAACGTGCCCTCCTCAATACCCATCACCAGGCCAACCCATCCCCCCACCCTCCTCCCCTCCAGAAACCTCAGTTTGTTTTTCAGAGTCCATCATCTCTCCTGGTTCGTCTCTCCCTCTGACTTACTCCCCTTCATTCTTCCTCTCCTGCTATCTTCTTCTTTTTCTTTTTTCTTAAAATATGTTGCGTTATTTGTTTCTGGGTAACTTTTAAGTACAAGCTTCATCAACTATTTCCACAAATCTAGCTACTTCTACTCCTAATTTAAATGGGCATAACGTACAACTAATGGGAAATAAGGCTCATTCTCCTCTACAACACATCACCACCCCTTCAAAGCTAGGAGCCGTGTGTGGCCCTAATACGAGCATGTTTTACAGGAAGTCATGAATGGGCGGGGTAGGTTCAGAAACTGTCTTCCACACATTACTGAAAAGAAGCAGCCACCTCAGGGGTTTCCTGTCTCACTTTCTCAGCCCTGGGGTTGAGAACAGAGGGCTCTAGAGGGAGTCAGACCTGGGTTTTGTTTCCTGGCTCTGCTGAACTTGTAGAATGGGGTAAGCCCCTAACTCCTAAGGAGGTGGTAAGAAAGCAAATGAGGCAGGTAACACACTTGGCACCGTGCCTGGCCCCTGGCAAGCACCCTAATAGTGGGGATCACTTCATCCCACGCACACGCGCCCCTCTCCCACCAACACTGCCCACAGCTCTGGGTGTCCAAAACTCTGCTCTTAGAGCACCAGTCTGTTCCGCTTTGCCCTGGCTGCCCTTGGCAAGCCCCACCTCTCGCAGCACACTCCCCGCCCTCGGTGCAGTGACTCAGGGCTTAACACAGAGCACCAGCTGCCTCTGGGAGGAATGGAGTCAGAGCGGTTGGCTCCAAAGCGGGGTGCAGAAGGGCCTCTGTTGGGAAGAAGAAAATATCAGAACTATCAATCTTGCTTTTTCTGCATGCTTCCAGACATTGGGGTGGGCACAGCCTTCTTTTTTTACTGATGGGTGCATGATCAAAACTGTTTATAGATCACAAAGGCGGCATGGAGATGATTAGTTGCTACAACTCTAAGATATAGTTACATTCGATATTCCCATTTTATAGATGATAAGACTGAGGCACAAAGTTTTGCCCAAGCTAGTACGTGGGGAAGCTGAGTGTCACACCCAGGCAAGTTGACTTTGGAGCTTAAACCCTCAACTGCTGTGCTACATGCTAACTAAAGATTCAGATTACTTCATGTTTATAAGACTTCTTCAGTGTTGTAGGAGAAAAATAGGGATGTGTTGTTGAATCCCTGTCTTTTAAGATTTCCATTTAATATGATATTTTCAGAAACCATTAAGCTGTTTTAGATACTGGGGAGAAAAAAAATGAAAAACAAAATTTATAAATCTAAGTACAGATACAAGAACTGCCTTCCATGGCATAATAGCCAGGATGACATTAAGTTACTAGTTTTGTTGTAAATTTTGATATATGAACATATGCACCCACCTTGATGTTAACTATTAATCAGCTTATGGTTATCTCCTCACAGTCTGAATACAGCTAACTCACAATGTAAGTTACACAGGATTTATAAGTCTACCCTTCAATATTTAAAATTTCAGTGACCAAACTTGCAAATGTTTTAAAAGGTATCCCCTCACATGCAAAAAACCATAACTTTCACACACGTTTGTACGAATACCCGTTTCCAGTGGTGCTTTTTTATTCTTATCTTCAGCCCTTACTTAGGTAATCAGGTGGTTCTGTGCTCCCCAAATCCTAGATTGGGGCTAATGATGCACATTTCTTCTGCACTGCACACAAACTTACTAGTTTGTAGTAAGTAGAAGGATGTTAGGAGAAACTTAACCGATGTTGGCCGCATTCCAGAACACCCTTGTTTACAGAAAGGATGGACAGGAGAGCATGCTTTAGGCCTCGTATGCATCATCTGGCCCAGAATGAGACTCCATGCAGTGCTCTGGAGGCTGAAAAGGGGACATGAGGTAGGCAAGTCTGGAAGGCAAACCACGCTCACTGGCAGAGTGAAGGCTCCCACAGCAGAGCAGGGGCGCCAAGCCAGGACTCTAAATAGGGTAGCTGGCGTAAGACAGAGAGGCTTGGAAAGAGTGGGGCGACCTGCTGCCAGGTGAGAGGAGTCCGTGCTTAGAAAGGGATTATTTTAATGAATGGGGAGGTCTACAAAGTGGGAAAGAGATCCCAGAAAGGACAGAGTGGGAGGAAAGAGTCCAAAGGGTCAGTGTGCCAGAAGTAGCCTCAGGCATTAAAGGCTCCAGGACAACATCGACTGATTTATGTTAGACGGAAAGTGCTGGCGAAGCACATAATGGTACAAAAGTAAGGCTACAGCTGTCAGTTTTGCAAACTATGTATGTCTTTCGAAGCTGGATGCCCTGTGATTTTAACATGTGATTTAAAACAAAAATTATTTATAATTTCTATACCCAATGTGCAGCTTGAACTCATAACCCCGAGATCAAGAGTCATATGCTCCACCGACTGAGCCAGCCAGGTGCCCCTTAACGCGTGATTTTTTTTTTTTTTTTTAAGATTTTTATTTATTTATTTGAGAGACAGAGAGAGTGCAAGCAAGAGCGGGGGTGGGAGGGCGGGGTAGGGGTGGGGTAGAGGGGGAGGGAGAGGGAAAGAATCCCAAGCCGACTCTTCTCTAAGAAGCCTGACCTGGGGCTCGATCTCACAACGCTGAGATCACGATCTGAGTCAAAATCAAGAGTCAGAGGCTTAACCAACTGAGCCACCTAGGCGCCCCTACCATGTGATTTTAATGGGTAAGAGTTAAATACACTGCAATATCTTCAAGCCCTTACCACTGCTGAATAATCAATGGTAATGGGCAATTATTATTTTCAGAAAATAATATACTTTGGTTCTAAAATGTGGTACCAAAAAAAATGCTTTAAAAGACATACATGTAGGTGCCTGGGAGGCTCAGTTGGTTAAGCAACTGCCTTCGGCTCAGGTCGTGATCCCGGAGTCCCAGGATCGAGTCCCGCATCGGGCTCCCTGCTCAGTGGGGAGTCTGCTTCTCCCTCTGACCCTCTCCCCTCTCATGCTCTCTCTCACTCTATCTCAAATAAATCTTTAAAAAAAAAAGGACATATGTGTGAAAGGTTAAAAGTAATATTCAACAAGTGTAAACTTTTACAGAAATATACTGACACAGCCCATGTATTTACATCGATAAAGAAAACTCATTACCTTCACACTTCATATTACACATTTTGTGCTAGCATTAGATGATATATTAATTTTATTTTCTTTACATAAATTGAGGAAGAAACATACAATCAGATCCAAATATATTACAAGGCATTTAGGGAGGTGTGTTTTGTTGCCCAACAGAGAATTATCTGAAATCGACCTTGAAAATGGAAACAGACTTATTTAAAAGCACTATCCTGGCTCCTCTCTTGTTTAGAATATATCCTGCTTTTCAGGATATATTCTGAAATTCTGTCTTATGTGGTTAAGATTCTAGATGTTCCAAAAAATCATATTCAACACATTCTTCTAGTTGTTTCAAGACCCTTCGGCTATCTGTGACAGGAAACTCCAAGACCGGAGGTCCTCGGGTATCAGCAGGCAGTTTACTCTGGGTTTTAAAAGCACAATTTAGAGTCTGGAAGAATGGCATCAATTGCCTGATGCTGGAAACAGAATGTTGGCGCAGAAGGGGGAATTCATTCTTCATGGTGATCTCATCAGAGCTGCCAATTTCCTGCAAAACAACAAAACAAAACAACACAACAACCTCATAAAGATGATATGGCTTTGCTAAGGGTTAGAGATGCAAGTGAGGTACATGAAGGCAGCAAACCTAAGCGGTGGTTTTTTGTTTTTTTTTTAAGACTTTATTTATTTTTTGTCAGAGAGAGAGAGACAGCAAGAGAGGGAACACAAGCAGGGGGCGTGGGAGAGAGAGAAGCAGGCTTCCCGCAGAGCAGGGAGCCCAATGCGGGGCTTGATCACAGGACCCTGGGACCATGGCCTGAGCCGAAGGCAGACGCTTAACGACTGAGCCACCCAGGCGCCCCAAGCAGTGGGTTCTTTATGAACATTCACTACCAGCACTAATGGCAGTTTCCAAACAAACTCAAATGCTGGTCTTCAACTGACATTTTCCATCAGGATGTCACCCCGGCCCCCCAGGCCCGGCCATTCTTCCCGCAGGCCCTTCCTCTGCATAATACAGGGACTCTGTATAAAACTACTTCCACGGATCCCGATTCTGTTTTCCAGGATGCTTACCTCAGCAACTGGGAGGAGGAAGTGACATATAAATGAGAAAATAAAGATGGGCTTTAGACCACCTCCAAGTTTTAACACTCGGATCAAAGAACTTTAGAAAATTATTCAAAGTCATTAAAATCAAGTGGCGCGTGGAGGACGTCTCCTGCTGCCTAGACTTTCTCCCTTCTGCCACAAATAAAAATTGCAAAAAGGAAGACATTTACCCCATATTTTAATTTTAGAAGTTCGAGAATCCTAACGGTGTGGGGTTTGCATTCTTGGTGATTCTCCTCTAGATCTGACAGGAAGGCAGGGCCCTCTGTGTCCACTTCTGGAACAAACGCCCACCTGTAACTGGATGGAAAAAAAATCTGATGTCAGGCATGCTGACTCAGAGCCCACTTCAAAAAGATTTTTTAAACAGTTTTATTGAGATATAATTCACACACCATACAATTCACCCATTTGAAGTGTATACTTTAATAGCCTTTCGTTTATTTGCAGAATTATCTATCCATCACCGTAGTCAACTTTAGGTTATTTTCATCACCCCAAGAAGAATCCCTGCTCCCTTTAGCTATCACCCTGCAATCCCTTGCACCCCCTTCGTCTGGGCCACCACCAATCTATTTTCTGTCTCTTCATATTTTCTTATTCGGGACAGTTCATATAAACTGATTATAGAGCATGTGGTTTTTTGTGAATGGCTTCTTTCACTTCCTATGCTGCTGCCAAGGTGCATCCATGCTGTAAGGACACGTCGGTACTTCATTTCTTTTATTGCTGGGTATTTCACCGTACGGATACTCGTACATCGACGGACTTTAGATTGTCTCCACTTTTTGCTTATTATGCATAATGCCGCTATGCATACTCCTATACATCATAACCCACTTAAAAAAAACTTTCTTTTCTTACATCAGGTTTAGGTTTGCAACACAACTGCCCGGCAAGTCCATATGTGCCCGCCCCCCGCCCGGCCTGCGATGCCCTCCAAAGTCCAGAGTTCACCACAGGGCTCACTCTTGGTGGTGTGCATTCTATGGGTTTGAATAAATGTATAATGACATGTATCCACCACTATAGTATCAAATAAAGTAGTTTCACTGTCCTAAAAATCCTCTGTGTTCTGACTCCCTCTCTCGTAACCCCTGACAATCATTTTATTGTCTCCATAGTTTTGCCTTTTCCAGAATATCATAGAGCTGGAATCATACAGTATGTAGCCACTTCAGATTGGCTTCTTTCACTTTGTAATATGCAGTTAAGAAGAACCCACATTTTATTATTATTTTTTTTAAAGATTTTATTTATTTATTTGACAGAGAGAGACACAGCGAGAGAGGGAACACAAGCAGGGGGAGCAGGAGAGGGAGAAGCAGGCTTCCCGCCGAGCAGGGAGCCCGATGCGGGGCTCGATCCCAGGACCCTGGGATCCTGACCTGAGCCGAAGGCAGACGCTCAACGACTGAGCCACCCAGGCGCCCCAAGAAGAACCCACATTTTAACCACAAACATTTCTACGTGATTACTCTCACTCTCTGTAGGGGGATAGGATAGAGAGAAGTGGCATCTGGGGCCAGGCATGAAATTAACCATATGAGCAGCTGTGTTAAGCCTATAGGAAATGTAAGCCAATATGGGCAAAGTGAGCTGGAGATAGAGTGTCCCATTTATTTAATTAAAAACAAACAAAGAAATCTACACAAATGCAGTGAGGACCACCAGCCCATGACTCTTGTTTTATACGCATTCAGTAGCAAAGCCCCCTCAACACACACACCCCCGCCCAGAAACCCATCCATAAACACTATTATGAGCCAAATTCAGAAAACCACAGGTCTTGTAAGAACTCTGAAACCTGGTATTCTCATTGGCCACTAGAAACCCCCAACTGGGGCTTCTCACACACCCTACACAACAAAGTGAAAGTGCTGACAAGGAAAAGTCACCACTTCAAAGAGGACACATGGTCTTAATCTGACTTACATTTGAAATAACGGCATCTTGTCAGGTGGAAAAGAAAGTGCTGTGTCCAGGAATTTGCAAGCTGATAAATATAAGACCAGTTCACTCTGGGGTATCTCCCCCGCTGAGGGCCCATTTCCATCGGCAACTGAAACTTTCATTCTGTTGATTTTGTTGCTGTTTCTATAAATTTGCAAAGAAACGCTTGTTATAAATTCGTTCACATACGCTGTAGTCCATTTGCCTGTGCAAGGTCCCTAGGAAGTTTTTTCCGTTTAAGAAATGGTCCAATAGCTGGTCCCTTCACAAGTACGTCAAGAAAATAACACTGACTGTTAGATAACCGTATATCACACAGTGATGTCTGCTCACATATGCAGACACACCCTGGCACAACTCACCTCAATGACTCATCATCCTCTTTCAGATCTTCTTCAAGCTGTATGAATATCTGAATCTTAACAAGAAAACATAAATTCAATTTACTATTTGAGAGAGATTAAATCCAGCTTGATGTTTAGAATGTATATGGCCATAAAAAATAACAAAGCAAAACAATCAGCAAAATGAAAAGACAACCTACAGCGTGAGGAAAAATATTTGCAAACCAAATATCTGATAAGGGGTTAATATCCAAAATATATTAAAAAACTCATACAACTCAATAACAAAAAAGCAAATAATTTAATTTAAAAATAGGCAAAGGACCTGAAGAGACATTTCCTTTTTTTTTTTTTAAAGTTTTATTTATTTATTTGACACAGAGACAGCGAGCAAGGGAGAGTGGGAGAGGGAGAGGCAGGCTCCCCGCTGAGCTGGAAGCCCGATGTGGGGGCTCCATCCCAGGACCCTGGGATCATGACCTGAGCCGAAGGCAGATGCTTAACGCCTGAGTCACCCAGGCGCCCCCTGAATAGACATTTCCAAAGAAGATATCATGGCCTACAGGTCCACGAAAAGATGCTCTGCATCATTATCCATCAGGAAAATGCAAAACAAACAAAAACCCCAGTGACATATCACCTCACACCTGTTGTAATGGCTAGCATCAGGAACACAAGAGACAACCAGTGTCAGTGAGGACGTGGAGAAAAGGAACGCTCGTGCACTGTGGGTGGGAATGCAAACTGGTGCAGCCACTGTGGAAAGGAGGTTCCTCAAAAAAATTAAAAACAGAGCTACTTTCTGATTTGGGAATTACACTTCTGGGAGTACATCAGAAGGAAATGCAAACATGATGTTGATGAGATATCTGCACTCCCATGTTCACTGCAGCATTATTTACAAGACATGGAAACAACCTAAATGTCTACTGATGGATGAATGGATAAAGAAAATGTTGTATATTATACAGTGGAATATCATTCAGCTATAAAAAAGGAGGAAATCCTGCCATGTGGAACAACATGGATGAATCTTGACAACATTATAATAAGTGAAATAAGTCAGACAAATACTGCATAATCTAATTTATATGTAGAATCTTAAAAAAAAAAACAAAACAAAAATAAGCCAAATTCATAGAAAAAGAGATCAGATTTGTGGTTACCAAAGGCAGGTGTGGGGGAGGGGAAATGGCATGAAGATGGCCCAAAAGTACAAACTTCCATTTTAAGATAAAAAAGTACTAGGGGTGTCACATCCAACATGACAATAGTTAACATTGCTGTAGGGTATATATGAAATATTAAAAGTAAATCTTAAGAGTTCTTATCACAAGGAAGAATCTTTTTTCCTCTTTTCATAATCTACGAGATGATGGATGTTAGCTAAACTTCCTGTGGTCATCACTTCACCATATATGTTAGTCAAATCACTTTGTACACCTTAAGGCTGTATACTGCTGTATGTCAATTATATCTCGGTAAAACTGGAAAAAAAACAGTTTAAAAAATAGCAAATAATATCAAACAATACAAATTAGTTGGAATAAGCTGACAGTTAAAAGACCACATACGATTGCGGAAGATAAAATATTCTCTATTTAACCAAAAGCTATGTGTTATCAACTTGAAAATTTTCAGATAAAATTAGATATATATGAAATAGTCCATTATTCCTGATAAAGAATTTTGAAAATATTCCTAAATATGTGTTTAGAATCTTATGACATGTCTGTACGACTAATTTATAACTAGACGTGAGTAAGGAAGAAGAACTAAATGTGTGGAGTATTTCAGAAATGCTGCTCTTAAAAGCCTACCCACAAACTTACAGCGCTTTCAGAGAGTAATGGTTGTTAATAGCCTTCTAAACAGCAGTAAGCTTTCAACCTTAAATTTTTTTTTAAAGATTTTATTTACTTATTTGACAGAGAGAGAGAGCACAAGCAAGGGGAGTGGCAGGCAGAGGGAGAGGGAAGAAGCAGGCTCCCCACTGAGGAGGGAGCCCGACGCGGGGCCGACGCGGGGCTCTATCCCAGGACCTGGGGGATCATGACCTGAGCTGAAGGCAGACGCTTAACCGACTGAGCCATCCAGGCACCCATCAACCTTAAATATTTCTGTATAAGATATGGTTTCAAAGAAACTCACAACATAGGTACAGTGGGCCTATTATGGAAATCCATTATCAGTGAATGTGAACATCTGGCCATGAAGTTCTTCAATGGAAATACGAAGGATTTAGGAAAGATAATTTTTCACAGGAATCTTTAGTTATGTGGATTCATGGTACGGTATGGTAGGTCATGGTATGTGGTGGTAATATTTCTAGTCATGGGTGTAAACTCTATAATTTAGAACTTAAAGGATTAATCTGCAGATTATGTAATTCATGTCACCATAAATTACAGTTTACACCAGTAGCTTGGAAACATGATAACCTGACATCTTCCCTCTAATTTGCTTTTGACTTCACTTGAGATGGCACCTCCAACTCAGATATTGTGAAGGCATCCGTATCTAAAGATGATCTGAATCTTTTCTCCCTAGAGGCACTAGATCTGAAGGAGCTTGCCTAGGAACTTTCCTGACTGTAGTAGCAGGAAGATAGTAACTTACAGAGATTTTACGTTTCTTGAATTTTACCTTCTCGACTTGCCCAATGGTGGCTAGTTAGTAACGTGTACATAGTTATTCACTGTGCCTTAAAGTTTTATACTTTGTTTATACAAACTATAAAATTTCCCAGAGATACATTAAATGATTTTGTCTCAAAAAAAATTTCCCTATTTAACCAAGAGCCGACTGTGTGCTATGAGCTTGGTTGAAAATTTTGCAGATAAAATTAAGATATATATGAAATAGTATACTATTCCTGAAAAAATCATTTAAAAAAGCTCCAGTCCCGCTTTCAAGAGTAAAATATTTGTACTTACTAACTCAGAGACCATTATGGGCCACAATGAAGTCAAATGTTGGGGAGATATTCTTAGCAGCAGAACTCTGAAAAAAAGAAACATCTGAGCAGCAACTATGGATGTCTGTCCAACTCTGAGATTGTCTGTCAGGCGTTCTAAGGAAAGAAGATTTTAAAGATGTCACACAAATATGCAGTTTGAGGTTTCTCATTAGACAAAGAAAAAAATAAAACTGTATTTGTTTCGACATTTAACAACAATGCAGTCTAAGACATGGGTGCTGGGAGAATGTTTCTGCCCTCCCCCCATTTACCTCCAGCCCTCTTCTTTATGAGGTGAAGCAGTTCATGGCCTTTGCTAAAGGAATGAACCAAGTGGCTCTTATTTCCCTGCCACAGTTGACCAGAAAGATACCAACTTCTGACTTAACCCAGAAATCCATTGGATGACCAATGACCACTAAATTCTCTTCTGAGAATATGAAATGTAAGACACAAGAACCACAGACAGTCCTTGGTGAGTGATGGTGCTCTAGGATCAAAGAGGTTGGCTGGCCGCTGACACCATATTCTGGGAGTGAGGAGTGGGAAGTGGCATGAGTGAATAAAAGGAGAGGTATTCAATGAAGTTGGGATTTCGTGGCCAAGACAAAAACTTTAATTCCTGTAGGGAAAAAAGGTGTGAGTTCCTCTAGCCCCTAGAAGTCTTCCCCACTTCTCCACTGAAGTAACTGTCTGCAGAATGTGATTTCCGCCCCCCATAATTTAAGGTTTCTTAGGAACATAACAAATTGCTATAGCAAACAGCTAAACTATAGTCATGCTAGTTAAGATTTGTTTGTAGTATCTTAGTAATAAACTTGCCTTTATCTGTACTAGCTTAAGAAGGTTTATACTTCTTCCTTTTAAAACTATTCTTGACCAGGGGCGCCTGGCTGGCTCAGTCCGTAGAGTTTGTGACTCTGGATCTCAGGGTTGTGAGTTCAAGCCCCACATTGGGTGTAGAGATTACTTAAATAAAAACTTAAGAAAAAAATACTCTTGACCAAATGAAGGTTCAAGCACAGTTCAGACATTTGACAGACAGGTTGGAATTTTTGTTTTTAAAATTCTTTTTAAGTAATCTCTACACCCAGTGTGGTCTTGAACTCAAGACCCCAAGATCAAGGGGGCGCCTGGGTGGCTCAGTTGGTTAAGCATCTGCCTTCAGCTCAGGTCGTGATCCCAGGGTCCTGGGATGGAGCCCCACATCGGGCTCCCTGCTCCGCGGGAAGCCTGCTTCTCCCTCTCCCACGCCCCCTGCTTGTGTTCCCTCTCTTGCTGTGTCTCTCTCTGTCAAATAAATAAAATCTTAAAAAAAAAAAAAAGACCCTAAGATCAAGAGTCACACCAATAAAGAGGTGATAATGGAGGCTGGGATTATCGGGAAAGGATTTTAAAGATGTGGTCTAAAAATATTCCAGTAATCAGTTACGGACATTTGAAACAAATAAAAAATAGAATATGTCAGCAAAGAAATAGGAGCTACAAAGAAGAGCCAGATGGAAATTTTAGAACTAAAAAGTAAAATCACTGAAACAGAAAAGCCGTCACTGATGGGCTCAACAGCAGAATGGAGATGACAGAGGGCAGAGGGAAGTTGAAGATGGAATCGGTGAAAAATAACTGAAACTGAACAAAAGAAGGAAAAAAGATGGGGGGGTAAGCAGGCTCAGGGACCAGTGGGACAATGAAAGATCTAACATTTCGGTCACTGGAGTCCCAGAAAAAGGAAAAAGGGTATAGGCTGGGAAAATATTTGAAGAAATAATGACCGACAACCTTCCAAATTTGGTGAAAGATGTGCATCTACAGATACAAGAAGCTGATGAACTCCAGGAAGGATCAAACCAAAGGCATCAGTTAAGTTACCTCACAAAACTTCTGAAAAAGTAAAGATAAAAGTCTTGATACTGGTCAGAGGGAAATGATACATTACAGTAGTGTGCCATCTTATCCACAGTCCTGCTTTCTGAGGTTTCACTGAGCCATGGTCAACTGAGGCCGACTGCAGTCCAGGAGCAGATGACCCTCCCTCTGACATATCGCCGGGGGGTCAGTGGTAGCCTCACACTACACGTCATATGCCTACGTCACTCACCTCACTTCGTCTCATCACATGGGCGTTTTATCACCTCTCATCAGTCACAAGAAGGGTGAGGACAGTGCAAGAAGATATTCTGAGAGAGAGAGGACATTCACGCAACTTTCACTACAGTGTATTGTTATAACTGTTGCATTTTATTACTGTTGTTGTTAATCTCCTACTGTGTCTAATTTATGAATTAAACTCTATCATAGGCATGTATGTACAGCAAAAATCATAGTGTACGTAGTATTTGGTACTGTCCATGGTTTTAGGCATCCACTAGGGGTCTTGGAATGTACCCCATGTGGAAAAGGGGGTCTACTGTACCTAAAAAGGAACAATAATTTGAATGAGAGCAGATTTCCCTCAGAAACCATGGAGTCAGAAAGAAGTGGCACATTTTTCAAGTGCTGAAAGAAAAGAACTTCACCCCAGAATTCTATTTCTAGGGAAAATATCCTTCTGGGTGCTTGGTCACCCAGACCAAAAAGAAGGAAGGTGAGATAAACAGTCTCCATGAAGGGAAACAGAGAAAACTTGTGGCCAGATCTGTACTCAAAGAACATCCAGAAGATGTTCTTCAGACAAATCAGAAATGCTAACAGTCAGAAACGTGGAACATCAAGACCAAAGAGCAACCGAAAGGGTAAATCCGGGAGTAAAAAGGATATTCTTTATCTTCTTAAACTAGAGGTCATAGTCTAAGATAGAAGATAGAAGATAGAAGTCTATCTTCTACTTAAACAGCTGAAGTGGTTTTGCTACTGGACCATGCTGTATGTGAAGTTATCACAGGGGAAGCTGGGTGCACAGTACACAGGGACGCTCAGTACTACCTGTGCAACTGTTTGTCGGTCTTAATCCATTTCAACATAGAAAGTATGAAGGGAAAAAGTGGTTTGTACACACGGGGCATATTCCACATTGGTGCTCCAAATAAAAGCTAAATTCATGAGATTATTCTTCAGCCAAGATGATCTATTTTAGAATCACTAGTGTTCTTCAATCTCTAACAGCCCTTCCTTAGCTGAGTGATAAACCTTACGAACTGAAGGAGTTTCTGTGAGCAGACAGTGGGAGAGAGCCCTGAGCCAGAACCCCTCCGCCACAACTACAGGTCGTGGGACCTTGTTCAGGCTGGCTACTTAACCGTGTTGCACCCTTGTCTCCCGTCTGTGGAACCGGAATAGTCCCCTACCCCACCCACCTCAAGGGGTGCCTACTAAAGACCCTTGCCTATCGTGGGGAGCCAAAGGGCTCAGACTTCAGGTCAGGTGTTGCCAGTTAATGGCAATACAACCCCGAGCATCAGTATTCTGAGGGAGAATAGAGCTATGATGTACAGGACAGTGAGGAAGCCTTCAAGGATGGGAAGTATTCCAACGGACCCAGGACAGGCCAAAGTCGCCCGGCTTAGAGGGTACAGAGTGTTGCTGCTTTACATCTTTCTGATGTAAACATAGGCCTAGTCAGGCCTATGTTGGGGGTGATGCCTGTCCTCCTCTTATCTTAGACAAATAGCATTTTGCCCTTTAAAAAAAAAAAATCCTTGCTTTGGGCTTATCTATCTCTTTCGTGATCAATGTAAAATTTATGTCACTCTGAGCCAAGATGCACGGAGCTGCTCGTTCTACGCCCTGTGCACACCGACCTCTTTTCAGGGCTACTTGATGGTGCCATCAACCAGGAAAAGGGGCTCCAGAGAGAATCCCTGAGGAGAAACATTAGAAATTCCCTATTCCTGCCTTTGTGATTAGGCCTAAACTACCATGGTGTGCAACTCAGAAGCTTCTGGATGTATCTACTCCTTCAGCCTGGGCATTATTGCTCCACAGGGGCCAGTCAAGTGTCCCAAGACTATCGGAGAACGCTCTGAATTCTATCACCCCACGACCTCCCAGAGGCTGGGCCTTTCAACAGTTTGGGGGACAATGACAATAAAGAGGAAAGTGCTTTGTAAAGTGTCAGGTTTTTTTTTTGTTTGTTTTTTTAAGACTTATTTGTTTATTTGACAGAGAGAGAGAGAGCGTGCACACAAGCAAGGGGAGCAGCAGAGGGAGAGGGAGAAGCAGGCTCCTTGCTGAGCAGGGAGCCCGATGTAGGGCTCGATCCCAGAACCCTGGGACTATGACCTGAACCGAAGGTAGATGCTTAACTGACTGAGCCACCCAGGCACCCCTGTAAAGTGTCAGTTAACAAAAAATGAAAGGGGGTAAAAATGTCTATTTTTTAAAACATGGAGCATTTTTAGAAATACAGCACTTGAGCTATGCAAAATGCAGGGGTATCTGGAGAAATTCCTCCTTCCCTAAGGGCCCAAAACCATCTCTGAATTTAGTCAGTGCGCGCATGCGTGGGCGCACACACACACTTTTATAGAATAGATACAGTATCATATTGCCCCTACCTCTCTCTTCCTCTCAGAGGCATGATTTCTTAGAACTGTTGGATGCTTAGATCCTGCCGCGGTCAAACCATATGACAGTTTGAGAAAAGGCTCTGGTCTGTTCTTTTCCTGTTCTACATGCCTAATATACTGTCTCTTTAGATCTCTGGGCCTCACCCCGCATTTTAAAGATGTGTGTGATGGGAGACGGGGGAGAGAATGAACAGGTGTTTGACCTCAAAGTGGAAAGGCACCAAAAGGACTGTCTGGTGCACTGGCCTACACGTTCTCCTTTCTAGCTTCTTCCTCTTGCCTCCACTGAGAGCAGACTCAAGGCTGCACTTTACAGTGCTGTTGAGCAACCAGGTGCATACGGACCACCACGGACGCTGCACACGCACTAGAGGACAGGTGGTTCCTGTTCTTGTTTCTCCCCTCTATGTTTTGTAGGGATGCAGCAAAGTACGGCTTTGACTCTGCATTCACTTTTTTTTAAAAAATTTAAATCCAATTTCGTTAACATATACTGTACTATTAGTTTCCGGGGTATAATTTAGTGATTCATCAGTTGCATATAACACCCAGTGCTCATCACATCCAGTGCCTTCCTAAATGCCCATCCCCCAGTTACCCCCACCCCCCACCCCCAGCCCCTCCAGTGACCTTCATTTTGTTTCCTAGAGTTAAGAGTCTCTTATGGCGGGCGCCTGGGTGGCTCAGATGGTTAAGCGTCTGCCTTCGGCTCAGGTCATGATCCCAGGGTCCTGGGATCGAGTCCCACATCAGGCTCCCTGCTCCTTGGGAGCCTGCTTCTCCCTCTGCCTCTCTCTCTCTCTGTCTCTCATGAATAAATAAATAAAAAGTTAAAAAAAAAAAAGAGTCTCTTATGGCACTCTGCATTCAGCCAAAGTCTTTGGAGAGCTGCCATCACCCTTACTGGCAATCCTGGCCACCATCCGACTGAATCAGCAATTCAAGAAAGGATCTGTTGATATCTGAACATTAGCTTTCATGTATTTCAAGTACTCAGGACATTATGATGTGAAAATCTCCTTATGTGTTTCACAGGTTGAAATTATGTCAGTTTTAGTATAAAGATACTTTATTATTGCAAATATAAAATACAGTCATAATGAATAATTGTGAGAGCTATTAATGTTTTGAACTACAACAATTAGGGCCTTTCAAATAGTTAATCAAGGAGGCACATGGGGCTGGTCATCACCACTAAGAGTCATCAGGATGACTTGGGGAAGAGAACATGCTTTGTGAGCTGACAGATACGTTTATATACTTATTTATCTATTGATTGATTGTAGGCTCCATGCCCGGCATGGAGCCCAGTGCAGGCCTTGAACTAAAGACCCTGAGATCAAGACCTGAGCTGAGATCAAGAGTCAGGCACTGAGCCTACTGAGCCACCAGGAGCCCAACTGACAGATGTGTATAAACACTTTTTTTTAAAGGGCAGAGCAAGAGATTTATGTCATAATTCTTCCTGGAAACAACCCGAATGCCCTACCATTGGTGAACTGATGAGCAAGTCACAGAATGGAATACTGTTCAGCAATAAAGAACAGTATGCTCTTGATAAATACGATGGAACAGATGACTCTCAAAATACATTATGCAAGTCAAAGAAGCCAGACTCAAAGGCTGCACTCCACCTAATTACATTTAGGACATTCTGGAAAAGATGAAACTATATGAGCGGAAGGCAGATTAGCACTTGCTAGGGGCCAGGGGAGGGCAGGGGAGGGGGATGACTTCCAAGGGGCACAGGAGAACTTTCTGGGTGATGGAAATGTTCTGCATGTTGACTATGGTGATGGTTCCATGACTACATGTGCTCATCAAAATTTACAGAACTATATACCCAAAAGGGTGACTTTTATTGTATGTAAATTATACTTTAGTAAACCTGGCCCTCAATAATTTATAACATAATTCCAATATTTGTAAAATTATTTGTTACACTAGTCTTCATAATATTAAACAACTCCCTTAAGAATTGTATTAATTTTATCTGATTCCATTCAGGCTATGAGTCTTAAGGAAAACACATTTCTATTTGAGAATTCTTTTGTATCTTGGAGAAGGGTGAATTTAGACAGAATGCCCACTTCACCACCTCTACATTTTATGAGGGGAAAAAAAACCTTTAAAATCATGTACAATAGCTGTGATAATTCATTTTTGAAGCAAGGAATATGGTGAGTACAAAAGAGAGAAAAACTGTTAAGGAAAGGTTAAGGACTTCTCCTTCACTAGCCTTGGGGGTTAGTGCTGTAACCTCCAAGTATCTTGACGGCAGGTGGGACCTGGCAGGAGACAATGCTAAGAAAGTACTGTCAGACTTTTAGAAACGACCTCATAAAAACTCAAAGCATTATAATCACTGACTTTTAAAATAAAGTTTCAGATTCACAGGTAAATTTCCAGGTTTCTTCTGTAAGTACTCATTTTAACACTCCCCCATTCAACCGTAACGTGCGGTGGGCCACTCTGGTGGCCGGCCCATCTCAGCCCGCCGGGGGTCCACCCACGAGGGGGCAGGGCTGGGGGTGAGGGTGGGGTGGTCTTCTTACCTTGTATCAAAGGAAGGTAAAGGTGGTATTGATCGAGTTCTCCGCTGAAGACAGCAAAAGCCTGGCGCTTTAGCAGCATGGCTTTCTGCTCAAAACTGGAGAACAGTTTTAAAGAACTGCTCTGCATGTCTAGAATAAATACAGCCAATAAGTTCCATTTAGTGAGAAAACTGCAATCAGAGGTAAGTGATAGGACATTCATAATCATGTAAATTTCTATCCTTCCTGGTGAAAATCATGGTCCTAACTAAGTAATTATGATCTTGTGGTTATTATTCACATATTTATTTGTAAATACAAATACTTCTTTAATGACATTAAACAGTAGGGCACTAGAAGAGGATATGAGAGATAGACAAATACTCCTAATAAATTATGGTAAACCTATCATTACTTTCAAAAGTCCTCCCCCACTGTAAAGCTGTAGGAAAGGCTGTCGGGGCCTTCTGGTCAATAGACTGGAACGGGGAGGCTCATTCATGAGTCCTGACACATTAAGCCCATTATGTTACAGTTTGCAGCTTAGACGGCATCATTAAAGATCCAAGTGGAGTTCTGAGCTACGTGGTAAAAGCTGATTATGATGGGATCAGTCCTTTAAAAGTGTGATTTATGTGCAAGTAATATACAACTTACTCATTAAATCTTTAAACATTGTTTTCTCATGAGTCAGAAGGTGGTCAATAATGGACTTCCAACTGGATATTAAAAAAAAGCAAAATTAATTAAATATGTAAAGGATGACAGTCTGAATAGAGGCATCAAGAAAAGAACAAGCCCCTTTGCGATCTATTAAAACCTGTTTTCTGAAAAGAAGTTAGGGAAATGAACAGGTTTTAATACAAGGGAAAGCTAGGCAAAAGCTTTTCATTTATAAACGTAACAACACAGGTGATGAATAACAAATGAAAGAATGAATAATTCCCAGCTTACAGTAAAAGAAAAATGTTTTTCTCAAGAGTTGCCCTATGTTCACACAGGAGGCTGTTCATACGCTTGTGCTGATGGAAAGAAGTGGGAGTAGCGACATCAAATGCGACTAGTTTTCAAGTGGGCTCCCCAGAAGAGCAATAGGACTTCAAGGTGAAAGCCACAGGACTCGGCAGGTAGCAGGGCAGACTTCGACCAATCGCCACCCGCCATCCCTGCCATTGATAAAGATGTCAGCCATGACAGGGGGAGAGTCAACATAGCGGTTTTGTTGACCTCCCAGGAAAGGGCACAGGGAGTTCACCTCACATCTGTCCCTCAGCCGCAGGGTCTGGCACGGCTGCACAGTCTCAGTGAGAACTCGTGAAGCATGAGCTAAGGACAACACAGTGTCACCAGCGGGCTCTGTCATCTGAGCGTTGGAGTACTCTGTGACTCCAAGCTGGAGCAGCACTAGGCCAGGGGACACTGGAACCCTGGATTGTGCGCTCTGGGGATTATATGCTCTCGTAACTGAAATCCTTTTGATAAAAAATGCACCTCTATATTTTTAAAACACCCACCCCCTCTGCCATGAACACAGTTAACATGAAGGCTTGTGACAGGGACGTCCTGGGATCTGGGTTGATGCTAACTGCTCCCGTTTCAAGTATGAGAATTTTTCCACTTGAGGATTTGCAGCAGCCCTTTGTCAGAACAGCGTTTCTTACTGTGCACAGCAAGTGTCCATCTGAAAGAAAGCAGGGTCCAAGAATAACTCCAAGACTTCTTTCTTCCAGGCTCGCTTCGTATAGGCGTAGCCACTCAGAGAGCTCAGCAGCTGAGCGCCGGCCCGGAAGCTGGGAGCGTTGTAGGCACTGAACAGGGGTGGGGAGGGAAAAGGGTCAAGGTCAAAGATTGTGCAAAGAAAGCCACTTGGTGCATTTCCCATAACCTATTTTGCTCCCTACCGGCGGGACACCAGGGAGGAGACGGCATTACCTGTGATTGCGTAAGTAAGGAAACACGTAATAAAGCAAGCGGGAGATCAAGGGCACTGCTTTCTCCTTCTCGTCACTTCGATAAACCATGTCCAGGAGAGATGCCAGGACCTATGAGAGTGGGGTCACAAGGAAAACAGTAAAGCCGGCGACAGTAAGAACTAATCTTCGAGGGGCACATAACCTAACAAGACAAGTCCCAGGGGCAGCTTGAGGCCGAGCGCGGCTCTGCAGGTCAGCCAGGAGGGGCGGCCCGCACTCACTGGCCCAAGAACGGAGCGCCTGCACGAAGCTCCAGGCCGGCCATCATGCCATCGAGGGAGGACAAGTCGGGTATGCACTGACCTCTGCCAGGAGGGACAGGGCCTGCACGCTGTACACCGAAGGGGCAGACGCGGACACCATTGCTGAAGCAGCGGCGGTGGTATCTGCTGACAGAAAGAGGCATTTCTGCTTTAATCATGGTGGATGGGCCACCATTTATGCCCCTGAAACATCACATGGATGTGTGTGATGCGCCCCAACCCATACAACCACCGAGGATGTATGTAAGTATACCTCAGGGGTTCCTTTCTGTCAACACGTTCAACTTCAGGAAGAATCTGGGCATTGTGATCAAATAAATGAGCACTGACTCACTGTCCTCCTCCCGATCTCTCTTCTCAGCATTGTTCTCAGAATGTCCACATCCCCTTGGATGATCATCCTACCCTCTGGGCCTCTGACCCCCGATCTTCTCTCTTCCAACAATCTGTTACTCCGTCCCAGCTCGGTCACCCACTATCACCATCACACCCTTGGCTTCACCAATTTCCCAAATCTCCGTTTCCAGCCTCCCTCTCTGACCACATCGCACTTTCGCGAACGCTTGCACAGACCACCAGACCCTTCGGCCTGCCATCCTGACCGCCTGTCGACTCCTCCAGGTCTGCCCTTCTTGCCTCCTCACCTCTACCCATGGTCTCCCATCTACTGGCAAACACCCTGGGTTCTTTTGCTGCTCTCTCCCTCGGAGGCACTCACCTGGAAAAATGCAAAGCTGGCTAAACCCACAGATCAGCTTGTGCGGTTCTGTGTAGCTAAATGCTCTGGAGAAAACCAAACAACGATGAAACAGATCTCACTTTCCTTCATGACCATGAATCTCAAAAAGGACCTGATGCTACCAGATAGTCCTACCATCTGTACCTTGGCGGTATGCTGGCTTTCCTACTCTGCAACGTCATTCTTGCCGACCATCAATATTCTTCCCTTCTCAGCTGATAACGCACCTCCTATTTCACTGAGAAAATTAATGGCAACAAAACAGGAACTCCCTCAGTTTGGCTCCTATGTGCTATGAATCTAGAACGTATGTATATGTATATGTTTCTATATCTGCCTTACCTCCCATTTTGATAGACATGTTCCTGGCTCCTATGGAAGAAGAGTAATTCTATTTATGACATCAAGCTTGGCCCCATGGCCATCAAGGGCTTCGCTTTCTATCCTTTCTCTGTTTCTTCCTCTGCTGCACAGGTCTGTCACCATACAAATATGCTCTGGAATATTCCAATTCAAGAACAAAGCAAATAAGGGGCACTCTTTGGTCTTTAGTTCTACTTGGTTACTGTCCTACTGGCCCGCGAGCGTCAGGGATCCTCTGCATTCATGGCTTCCTCCTCCCCAGCCGCTCCAGTGTCCCCCCCCGTGGCTTCCACGTTGTCGAATCGAGCCCAGTGATCTCTGTCCGACCTCCCTCTGTTCCTCAGCAGCCTTCCGTGACCCCTCCCTCCCTCTGGAAGCACCCTCTTCTCATGTTTCATGACTCTGTGCTCTTGGTTTTTCTCCTACCCCAGTGACCACTTAAGTGTCCTTCTGGCTCCTTTTTTTTTTTTCCCTGACATCTCAAATGTAATACTTGCAAAACCAAGCTCAATTTCCTTTTATAGAATGTTATTTTGGTCTTCTCCACCTCAATAAATTGCATAAGCTAAAAACCAAAGTCATCCTTGATTCTTTTTGTTAACCACCACATGCAGCCCATCAGCAAATTCTGCTGACTCTGCATCTAAATCAGTCCACCTTTCCATCACCCCTGCCTCTAAGCCCACACCACTGCGAAATCCTGTTAACTGGGCTTCCCTTTTCTTTCTTTTTTTTCTTTTTTTTAAAGATTTTACTTATTTATTTGAGAAAGAAAATGAGAGAGAGAGAGAGAGCATGAGAGGGGGGAGGGTCAGAGGGAGAAGCAGACTCCCCGCTGAGCAGGGAGCCCGATGTGGGACTCGATCCCAGGACTCCAGGATCATGACCTGAGCCGAAGGCAGTCGCTTAACCAACTGAGCCACCCAGGTACCCCTGGGCTTCCCTTTTCTGCTCTCACTTGATACAGCCCTTACTGCTCATAGCAGCCAAACTGATGTTTTCTAAAGACCGAGGAAGAGCCTGTCACTGCCCTAAACACTTTAATGGCTTCCATAGCGAGTGGGAGGAAATCTAAGCTCCTGACCAGGCTCCCCTCAAGCCCAGCAACCCTCAGCTCCAGCCAGGCTGGTCTCCTCGCTCTGACCCACACCCACCTTGAGGACTTGCCATCCCTCTGGGCAGCGCCCTCCAGGTCTTTGCACAGCTGCCCCATGACTTCTCACTTCTCGGCGCAACTGTCACCTCCCTGGGGACACACTCTGTGACACCTCCCGGCTCCCAGCCGCTCCCTGTAATCGGACTCTTATTGTCCTCACACTAAGAACCACTTGAAATTCTCAGGGTCATTTACTTCCTTTTTCGATCTCTGAAAAGCTTTCATTTTGAAGTAACTTCAGATTTTCAAGAGTTGAAAGCTCCCTTTGTTAATGTCCTTTTTGCTTTTCCTCTTCCATGCTGCCCATGTCCACAGCTGTAGGGCCCGCACGTGGCACACACCACACACGGACCCCAAGGGAGAACCTGCATGCCTGGTGCGTGCACACCAACTTTAAATGGGGACAAATACGTTACTGGAAGCCTCATTTTGTTTCATGCTTTCTATGGCCAATATGTATACGTAATTTGTTCAAGTCAAGTAACATATAGTCATGACCTAACCACTCAGGGTTTTTGGTACTCTCTAATTAAGTTTTATAGAGAAGCTCAAAAATCACCTCCAGCTTTGGAATTCTCTGATTTTTTTAAACAAAAATCAGGTAATTTTCCCAGAGTATTATCTTGAGGTTAAATGGAATCATTGCACAACAGCCAGGCCCAGTGACCGTGGACCGAACACGGTCGGCATAGCCGCTCTGGTGGAGAAGCAGTCCGATCCGTACCTCGGTATGTGGGACAGAAATGACTGAGGGCAAATTAGCCCAGGAGATGCAAGTGCTCCCTCCCTGAACCACAACCATAACCAGAGCCACAGCCTGAGAAAGCCTCACTGTTGCTTTACATTAGCAAATGAGAGCACACTAATTCTAGTATCTTTGTTACACAATGAAGTATAATTATTTTTGTTACGCAAACCACAAAACAGGTTATCAAACCAGTATGGCAGAAGCAGCGGCCAGTGGGACTGCAGTTTGTCAAGTACGCCATCCTTCCTCCTCCTGGGAAGAGAAGCCCCCTTCCGGTGGGCACCCATTTCTCGTGGCTCCCGTGCACCAGCCCTTCCCTCTTCTCCTCCAGGTCAGCCGTGTGGCCCAAGACAAACCACCCAGGATCTCCGCGCAAGCCTTGCTTTGCCTCAGCTGAGCGCCTGATTCCTGCTATGCCTAGAACCAGACGCCGATGCCAGGGCTTTTCACCTACAGGCGCCAAAATGTTTTGTTCTGTTGTTTCTATTATTTCTGCTACTTGTGAGAGAAAAGAGCCCTGACTTCTTGACCCTACTACGATAGATTACAGTTCACAGACTTAGCTTTGAGCTGCTGCTGTAACTATTGCTAGTGACAATGAAAGAGATAGTAAAATATTACAGGACGGTTTTTGAACATTTCCTTTGCAGTGGGTACTGTACTATGTAGTTCGTATTAAGAACCTAAGTGTAATTTTTTGCCCTTGTGTTAATAAAACTGAGAGCAAACCTGTTTACTCGTTTGGTGTAACCAATACTGGGACTGGACATACGTTCCTGTGCTTCTGTTAAATAATACTGAGAACTGGCAAAAACAATTACTTGCTCCAAGATACACTTAATCCTCAAAGAACTAAAAACCAACTAAAACAGCTTACATATCGAAACAGGCAGCGTGCTTGTCAAGATTCACTTTGGGACTCTCGCCTTGCGCTGCCCCCACCAATCCCAAACTCTGCCTAATCCCAATCAGGTCCCCACCTTAAAAGATCTGCCACAAAGGACTTGTTCAAGGCCCTGCAACCCTACAAATGTCCTCCCCGAACTTCCCCGATGAGACGTTGCTATGACCCTGCCAAGTCTGTCTCTCCCTGCAGTAGGTCTAATCATCTGCGATCTGCTTCATCGACCTATCTGTCTGGTGGTCTTCAGGGCACCGGTGATTAACCATCTCCATGACCACATTTAACGTAGATTCCTCAAGAACACTGGTTGATTGATGGTCCGAGTAAACAGATGAGCCTCCTCTGAGAGTCTCCTGACTGCTTTCCTAGGAAGCTACAACTAATAATAAGGCTGGGGTGTGCCCAGCCCACGTGACCTCCACTAGAAAATCTTCACATCTCAGACAGTGACAAGACACAAGGATCACTGAGAGGCGAGAGTGTGTTAGTCCTAAAGAAAAGACACAATCCAATGGCCTGACAACAGTTTGTTGGTTTACTAAATTTTCTTTCCACAGTTTCACAAAAAGAAAAACATACATTTCCATATTTTTTATACCCCACAGATTTCTTTTACCTAATCTGTGCAAGTTACCTTGGGAAACTCCTTTCTTGGATTCTGATCTAGGCTCATTGACGGCTTCCACGGTAGCATACGCCACTCGGGGCCCTTTCAGTGGAATCCTATTGTTTATTACACATAAATGATGTTGTAAACAGTAACAACAGACTGTTTGCTTTTTTTTTTTCAACTTTTTTTTTTTTTTTTAAGTAGGCTCCACGCCCAGCACAGAGCCCAGGGCCGCACTGGGGGCTTGAACTTACAACCCCGAGATCAAGACCTGAATTGAGATGAAGAGTCAGATGCTTAACTGCCTGAGCCACCCAGGTGCCCCCAGACAGTTTACTTTTAAGGAAAAACCAGACCCCCTCACAGTAGCAGGCAGCAGGCATTATCTTCTGACCCTCTCTGTACCTACCACATAAATCTTCCTCAGCATCAGATTCTTCTAGAGAGATCTGAGGCTGGGCCTTCACTTCCAGGTTTCTGCTTAGCCAGCTGGTTTGTTCCAAGGAAGAGCCAGCAATGTTCCCTACAGCTTCCAGGATTTTTTGAGTGACTTCCTGAGAGTAATGGAGAGAAAGAAGAGAGGCAGTTAGCTCAGGAAAAGAATCTAGAAGGCCCACAACAGCACCAACCAGCAGAAATACAATGTAGGCCACAACTAGAACCACACAGGTAATATGAAGTTTCCCAGGAACCATATTAAAAGATCAGACGAAACAAGTTCATACCGGTTAACCTCATATATCCAAAATACGATCAACATGTAATCAATGTAAAAATTAATGAGATTTCACATTTTTTTTTTGCACTAGGCCTTTGAGATCTGATGCATGTTTTACACTACAGCACATTCAATTCGGAGGGGCCACATTCCCCGTGCCCAACAGCCACACGTGACTAACGGCTCCCATACTGGCTCCTGTGGGCACACCGCAGAGAAACAGGAAGTCACACTGCACCTAGCAGATTCATTTTCCGGCTTCTAGAGGACCATGGGTTCTTGATAGAATTGCATCTTTCAATAACATAACAAGAAACGCAATGAAATGAATGAAATGGACTCAATGAGGGTGAAGTGATCCATACCAGGGGTACGATCAGTAGAGAATCAGGTCATGTGGCTGTGATAGGGAGAGAAATGCTGAGCCACTTTCTCAAGCCAGCATCGCCAAGTCTCACCAGCGGACCCTGGCTGCAAGTCCCAGCCATCTGAGATTCGAACCACCCTGACTTCGACTCTAAGCTGTGCTTAGGTGGAAGGCAAGAGCACGCCCGCCTGCCTGTGGCCAGTAGAGGTGCACTGGAGGGAACTACCTTGCCCTGAGCCCCGGCAGGGGTGTGGTGTGGCTGACTGTGGCAGGGAAGAGCAGGAAACGGGACCAAGAGCTCAGAAGGTCCCACTTCTCATGCAGAGAGTGATGGGGAAGAAGGGCAGGCCCCGTCTCGAAGCAGGCAAAAGGAGTTGGCGTCGGGAGGCTGGGCACTGTGGGACAGAAGCGGCCACAAAGAGCAGGGGCAAGGTGCACCAGCCGTATCGGCTGCGGTAACACTCGTGGCCAAAGCTACCCCAGAATGGACCGAAGGGAGGGGTGTGCTGTAGGCAATGGGCCACGAAGTGGGGCCTCGAGAGGGGAGTTTGGAAATGCCGTCCACGTGCCAGTCGCACAGTGTCTGGGCTTTAATGACGCTTCCATCTCGACAAGTGGAGGCCAAAGGAGTCCCCTGAATTTCCCAATTATGCTTGACTGTGCTCTAGACGGTGCTCCAGTGGGTCAGCAGTGGGAACTGGACAGACCGTTCACAAATGCCAGGGATTGTAATGATTTGAAGAAATATCGCCAGGGCCGTAAAACTGATACACGTTCCATTTAAGTTGAAGCCTTGGCTCCAAAAGCCCCTGAATCAATGATTCTCATGGCTGCAAAATAGTGATTTCCTAACTCCATCATTCTATTGATTCTATTTATTTGTTGGCTTTCTACTCTAAGATCTCCCTTCTCCTAGGGTGAGTTTCACTTTTATTTTTCAGGATTTTTGAGGTTTCCTACGAGTATATACTGCTTTAATCAGGGGGGAAAAGAAAGCTTTCCAGGGAAGAAATTCACATGGACAGAGTTATTAACCTAACGCTGCTGAGGAGGAGGCTCCAGCTGCATCTGTGTGTGGTGAGGAGTGGGGGCATCCTGTCAACCCATAGCGGATTGCTCAAGTCTGACATAAGAACTTTGGCAGGAGACTCTGGCCGGGGTCTATGGAGCCCTCTTAAGACAGTAACAGAGGAAGTCAGCTGTGAGAACACATGCAAATCTAAGCAACGATTCTGCCTATTGTTGCTGATCCACAGGCACGTCCTCTAAAGGCGGACACCACTCCTGGAAACGGTAACATCTGCTGAACTTTTCACACACAGACCTGCAGGTCTTTCTGGTCCTTCTTGCTTTCCAGGTTGGGAGTTCTCGCCACAAAGTCGTTCAGCATGCTGTTGAAGAGACAATCAGCTTTAGACTAAGAATGTTGCAGAAACGAGGGATGTTCCAGCAGAAAAACAGGGTAACATGAATGCTGGGTCACAACACCTGAGGAGCAGAAAGTATCCGGGGGGAGCTAGATTCAACTGTACGGATTCCTTTAACACGCCCAACAACGAAGGAAAGTTCTCTTGCAAGGCTGTTACTGGGAGCCTGTTTTTAAAAAAAAAAAAAACAGGAAAAAACACCCAACTGTGAACAAGTCAAAACACGTCTTACAAGCACATTTTAGGTCTGGGCAGTTGGAAAGCAGAGGGAAGATGGTGTATCTGACTGACCTGTTTGTTCTTTTTTAAATTAAAATACACACAAACAAGATTTTTGTACTCTGGCAAGAACCTGGAGTCTGGAGACCAGAAATCCTGCTGCTGACAGGTCAGATGCTCCTGGTTTCCTGTCTGTCAAATAAAGGCCTTGAACCGGAGGCCTATCTGATCCCTTGGGCCCATCTAGCTCTAGGATCCGGCCTCCCCGGTGTTGCTGGTAACGGAGTCGGCCCTCGGGTCACAAGGTCACCCACCAGGAGGCTGATCTTCAGTAGCTCTCACAGCGAGGCCTGCGCAGCACAACATGCTGCAGCTCAGCCACAGCCCGAGGGCCCCGGGTTCAAGTCCTCGTGCCTGACGTACCGCCTCCAGAGTGACCTCGGCAGTGCTTCTTCTGTAAGAGGAGGAAGGTAAAAACCTAACCTGCAGCTGCTCTGGTAGCTCACGTATCACTCAGGCCACTGTGACAGACACTTGCTAGCATGACGACGCATGGCAGCTATCACCAGGAAAGACGTGACCAGGTCCTCTTTAACTCCCGGAAGAAGGAACTGAACGATGCTTGGGGGTGAAGCCTCAACAGCTGGTCTGAACTGCACCCCAGACCCAGGGACTCCTGGGATGCTGACCCTCTCGATCTAGCCTCCTGCAACCTCAGGGTGTGGGGAGTTGGAAGAACCATGGAACCGGAACTGTGTTAACCAAGGAGCTTGGATCTGGTTGTCAGACTGCCCGATTGTGTAACTCCTGCCACACACGTGAGGATCTGGAGGCTTCCTTGAGATGGGGGCTCTACCCCCCACTTCCCCCTCGTTACTGCAACAGAGATGGCCCCACACAGTGGAGGGGCTGTGAGCTGCACCCAATGTGCCCGTGCAAGACCTGAGCAGTCCAGGAAGCTTTCCTTTCCACCCGTGGAGAACCGCATGGGGGATCCGCCTCACTGCCTCCTGCAGCAGAGGCTCCTGAAAAGCGCCAGTAAGCTCGAGACACCCAGGCAGAAGCCACGGGAAAGCACTGAAGACAGCACCCAAAACAATCATTTCTCCTTTTTCTAAAAGAAGTCTTTAACACGTTTAACACTGAACATGAAGTGTTCAACAGCACCCGGCTTTTATAAAGTCAGATTAGATCTCTGCAGAAGGAAAAGATCATCAGGGCATTCTCACAGCTCAGGAGGAAACTAAGACACCGTCAAGATATTTTCTGAACGAAGGCTCTCCAGGCATCAACAAGTACGACCAGGGTTACATTTAGAATTGCTGTCATAGCATCTATAATTGAGACATGTTTGGAAAGGGTTGTGTTACCTTTGGACGAAAGCATAGCAAAACTGCAACACGGGGATATCCACAAGGGGCGCTTTCTAAAAATAAAAGTGAAACCAATGACTCCAAGTTGGTAGGAAATAAGGCTAAAAAAAAAAAAAAGAATTACAACACAAAATGAAAGAGTCTATATCCCCACAAAGCAAAGGTTTTTAGCCAGAGTCTTTCAAATACAATAACACACGTGAACGCATCCCCCCAGGTGTAACAAAACAAACCTATACTATGAGGTCCCGAAACATTACTGACCTTCTTAGCAGACTTCCAGGGCGAGTCCACACCAGGCTACTAGCAAGTATTCAGGGAAAATTTGGTATAATAACTCCTAAACAAAAAAGGTGGTGGCCAATGTTGACCCTCATGAGTGCGTGCAACTAGCTACAGGAAAGAGACGATAAAAAAGTTCTAATTCTTAGCTCAAGGAATTTCCTCAAACTCAGGCCAACTTCCCTAAATCCCAAGTGGCTGCAACTACTTAAGAAACTGGTTTTGAAAATACATTTTTCCCCCCTCCGTGCTTATAAAAAGTTATCTGTAGAGGTTACAGAAGTTGAGCTATTTACACTAATCACAAAACGTAATTCTGTTATTCGAACAGCCAAAAACCAGCCAGCCACGCTAACTGAATTTAAATAAAACAAACAAACAACCAGCGAGCCAGATGAGATCTAGTGTTTTGTTTTGTTTTTAGCCCAGGAGTTGCAGATATTTGTAGGAATTGAAGTAACATGAAGGAACAAAACTATGAGCGCCTGCCGTGTACTCAGAAGCTGTTGCAGAGGCTCCTCCTGGAGGACAGCCCACCCTGGTCCTGCAGCCATAACGCCGCTGGTAGGAAGTGACCACCAGCTCGCAGGGTCTCCTGACACTTGAGACTTGCTCAGGGTTATAAATGCAAAATCCCCGCGGATCTGATGGCCCCTCCATCCCTGCTCCCCTCTTCGAGGTTGATTATTTTAATATTTATGTATAAGAGTGAAAGACAACAAGACTACCTGGCATTCGAGGGAGGCCCGACAAAGGCCACGGATGTCACCCACGTGCATTTGGCATCCGATTCCTTGTGCTGCAACGGTTCCATAATCTGGCTGCATGGTGTTAATTTTTAGGCCGGCCTATCGTCTTTTCCTAACTAGGATACAGCTGACTGAGGGCAGAAACAGTTTTACTCCTTAGGATTCCTTACCACTGAAGCACGTAGTTGATTTTTGATTTTGAAATGAAGGAACGGGACCAGGGCCCCGAGCACAACTGACTGGAAGCCGTGACAGGCCTTCCTGGCACGGACATTTCTGGAGAGGCTCCCTGCTGCCGTGTGCAAGGGGCCCTTTTGGAGGAGGCATCCAAATGAAGAGTTCTACTCTAAGGCAGGCGGAGCTATAAAAATGGCTAAAGAAATTCTTGGTCAGTTTTCTCACTTACAGGGTGAGACGTGGCTGAAAAGATTGCTGATTCCAAGGTTCAGCTTTTGTTTGCCATCCTCAGTGTGATGACCTTAATATCCAAAGCTGTATTCCTTTTATTTGTTATAAAACTTTTTATTGTGGTAAAATATACAAAAGGGGCTCAGCTGGTTGAGCATCCAGCCGACTCTTGATTTCGGCTCAGGTCATGATCTCAGGGACCTGGGATGGAGCCCTGCATCGGGAGAGAGTCTGCTTGAGGATTCTCTCTCTCCCTCTCCCTCTGTGACCTATCCCCCTCCCACTCTCTCCAAAATAAACAGATCTTTTAACTATACCTAAAATTTGCCATTTTAACCACTTTTAAGTGTTCAGTTCGGTGGCATTAGCATTCACATTGTCGTGCAACCGTCATGACCATCCGTCTCCAGAACTTTTTCATCTTCCCAAACGCAAACTCTGTCCCCGTTAGACAGGAACTCCCGTCCCCTCTCCTCCTACCTCTAGCAACCGCCAGGCTACCTTCTGTAGAATGTACGTACGCAACGGACTGCCCCGGAGACCGCGTGGAAGTGGAATCACATTTTTGTCCTTCTGTGACTGGCCTCACTCGGCATGTCCTCAAGGTTCACCCACTGTTACAGCAGATCTCAGAATTAACTTCCTTTTTAAGGCTCAATGATATTCCATTGCATGGATAGACCTGATTTTGTTTACCCAGTCATCCATCAGTGGATATTTGGGTTGTTTCTACCTTTTTACTATTGTGAGTAATTCTATCAACAGTGGTGTACAAATACCTATTTGAGTAAAACTCTATTTTTAAATAATTACTTTGTCCATTTTCATTTAGGGAATTAGTCTTATATTTTTCCTAACAATTTTATTTTTTTTAATTTTTGTTTATTTATGTATTCCCTTATTTTTTTATTATGTTAGTATTGTGTGGTGTTTATTTTTTAAAAGATTTTATTTATTTGAGAGAGAGAGCGTGCGCGTGGTGCACATGAGTGCGGAGGAGGGGCAGACAGAGAGGGACAAGCAGACTCCCTGCTGAGCGGGGAGCCCGACATGGGGCTTGATCCCAGGACCCTGAGATCATGACCTGAGCCAATGGCAGCCACTTAACCAACTGAGCCACCCGGGCGCCCCTTTTCCTGACAATTTTAAATCATGTGATAGAAGGCAATTATTTCAAAGTCAAAATAAATCCCTGGTTTCTATCAAATTAAGAACAAAATAGCTCCCACACGTTCAATGAGGCACCCTGCTTTAGCGAACACAAAAAGCTCTGGGGTGCCAGGCTGGCTCAGTCGGTGGAGCGTGTGACTCGATCTCGGGGTCGTGAGTTCAAACCCCATGTTGGGTGTAGAGATTATTTAAGAATAAAATCTATTTAAACAAGTGTTAAACCACAAAGTCTGCTCTGTTTCAAAAGCACTGAGCGTGACTGGCAAAGGCCTCGAGGTAGCAAGGACTCTCTTGGCAGCTGTGCAGATACGGAGAAGCCCAAGTCTAGGAGCTTCACAGGTCCATTCTGGCACCGCTTCCACCGCGGCCAGACGAATCTCTTCCTTCTCAGAATACCTCGAAGGAGTCCTGTCTTCTGACCTGTATTTTTCACTTTTACATAAAAATCATGCAGACTTTTAACTTGCCCTTTGATGAAGACATTCCTCTTCTCTTTGAACTCTGGTCAGAGCTCTCTTCTTGACTAGGCCTGTGGGGACCAGGGCTTTCAGCAGAAGTGACTCCGTCCCCCACTAACCTGAACAAACACTACCGTGGTTTCTAAGCAGCTCAAGGCGGGGGCCCTCAGATGATAACCCCCGTCCCCTTAAAATGCCTGCCCAAGAGAGCTCAAGGCTGCCAGAACAATTTGCCATTTGCTGAGTCAACACCCGATAGGCTCCTGACCCCTCTTTTCAGAGCATTTATTAAGAAATGCATAATTATAAATCCTTCCTTTAAGATGTACATGCATCTCCTACAATAGGAAATGTCTTCCTAAAGGCCCTGGGAGCCGTCCTGTGAAATAGCGCCATTGAAAGAGACAGGGGCCCCGTCTCCCAGGCTCCGGGGTATAGGAGCCTGCGTGCCCCGAGCACCAGTCAGCAAACCTGACGGCCCGCTCACAACGACCAAGCCCCGTACCTGCTTTTTCGGAATTTTCTACTTCCTTGACTTTGCTGGAGCCCCTGCTCGTTCACCCTTTCCTACTCCCCCATTTTCCGGCTCAAGTACCCCTGCTGCACAAATCAGAACTGGGATCAGCTCTCTCCCCCAACACGGCAGCTACTAAATAAAGCTGGTCCTTGCCACCTGTAAAGAGTATCTGGCTTTGCTTCTCCAGGACACCTTTTAGGCTGCAGGTGACTGGAAAGAACCCATTCCCATGCAGGGCGCGCTGTAGCCGGGGTGTAATGATGAAAGATGGGCCCTGACCTCCAGCGGCTCCCACCTCCAAACAGGTGCACCAAAGCCCATTAGGCACACCTCACAGGGTCTCCCCCAAGCCCATTAGAACAGCTCTATTCCCCAACCCCAGGAAATCCCAGTTGCTCCTGTGACCCCCCGCTTCCCTTCCCCAAACACAATTTATAAGCCACGGTGATAGGAGGGTGCCGCGCGTTCATCTGGAAGATCCCCAGGCTTCCAACCTCGTCCCCTCGGATTTGCGGTGGCCTCTTCACCACCTCCTTTGCTAGGTGCAGCACTGTGTCCGTCTGCAGGGTGCTGAGCGCACAGATCAGGTCGACAAGGGTCAGCTGGGATGCGCTTGCTGCCGGGACAATCTGCCAAGTGGAAAAGTAGCTCCCTTAAAGCTCACAGAGAGAAAACAAAAATAAGAATGATGCAGTATTCTATAATAGCTGCCCCAGGGAGAAAGAGCTTTAACCTTTTAAAGTAAATATTTAAACAAAAACTGGGTAAAGGACTCTACTGGTGGGGTTAAAGAGGAGGCTGAGCATTCAATCACAGGAACGTAATCAGCATCTGACATACATTAGGAATAACAGGGGCAGGTGATGATGGGGCAGTGACAGTGGTGTGTTCAAGCTTAGAAAGCATGTTATTTCATTTTTTTAAAAAGTAATCTCTATACCCATTGTGGGACTCAAACTCACATCTCTGAGATCAAGAGTTAGATGGTCTACTGACCGAGCCAGCCAGGTGCCCCTCGGAAAGCATTTTAGAAACAGACACAATTTGAAGGAAGCAGGATGGCACTGAAAGACAGCCCTGAAATATGAGGACAGTAAAAGAAAAACCAGACAAACCAGGTTCTTGATAGTTGGCCTTGGCAGCAAAGCCCTGGTGTGGGAAGTCCATGTTTGATGATGGAAGTCTGCATAACGTGATTGCATGCACTTGGAAGGATCAGGTTTACCACCAGGGAAGACCCCACAGTGCTAATAAGCACGTGGCCTGGACCACCACCGTCTCGTGCCTCCTCAGGGAATAGGAGCCTATGTTGGGCACTTGAGATAGTGTCCAGGGGGTGGGAGAGACCCTCTGAGGGAGGTATGAGATAGGAACCTAGAGGGTCAAGAGAGAACAAAGTGTTGGTTTTGCAGAAATAAACCAAGTCCCTGGAGGACTTAGTGATGGACCAATCAGTGGATAAAGAACGGATGAGATGTGAACTGAAGTTATCTTTGGGAATAGGAATGGAGGATTTAAATTGGTTTTACATTTTTGTAGGTATTATTTTTATAAATTAAAAAGCCTATGGAACCTGATGTGTCAATGTAGGTTCATGACTGGAACAAACACACCACTTGAGGGGGAGGTGTTGATTGTGGGGGAGGCCATGCACATGTAGGGCAGGGGGCATTTGGGAAATCTCTGTATCTCCCCCTCAATTTTGCTGTGAACCTAAGACTGCTCTTAAAAAAAAAATAAAGTCTTTAAAATAATAGTTTAAAGAAGAGCTATAAGATGGTACTACAACCAGGGAAGGACCCACAGGGGTTCTCAGAGGGAGGATAACGTACCGTTCCTCGAGCTGGGTGGTAGGTTCACGGTGGTTTCTCTATCCTGTGGAACATACACGCTATATACGCTCTTGAATGTGTGCTATTAGATATTACATTTAAAAGGTTAACCTAGGTATTCTTTACACAGACAACCGGAAACAAGCCAGGGGTGAGCCCACCGCCCCCACAAACAAGCCTAGTGGGAGGCACCCCTTTTAAAACAATGAAACCATTTCAGCAGTTTCCCGTGCTGGCCTCCAATGTCACCTTTGATCACATGTGACTCTGGTATTTCTGGCAGAGTGAGTTCAAGTATAACTCTAATTTTTAGACTCTACCTTCATCTTACTGAGACGCTTAACCTTCTTTCTGCTCCACACTGCTGCCACGGCGGCTGTCACCTGAACTCCAAGATGCGCTGTCAAGGGGTTCAAGAAGTCTAAAATCTTTTGTCGTATGGTCTAGAACGTGGCAGAGAGAAGAGTGACGGCAGAGTGGTACTGACGCTATCATCTATACGTATATTCCTGAACATACTTATTTTTGGTGGGATAATACAAGACAAAAGAAATAATAAAACCACAGAGGAAGTTCTCTCACTTTGGTGGTTTTAAAGTAAACGGAAGAGGATCCCTTCGTGGCTCCAAGGAGATCGACGGGTCTCTTGTGAGTCTCCTCCTTTCTCAGAACATTCCAGAGAAGGGCCATGGTGTTAACAATTCGAGGCAACTCTTCCAGAATGGCATTCTTGGCATTTTTCAAATTGGTAGGATCGCTTACAGCAGTGGTCTAAAATTGAAAATGAGCGTGAAACTTGGCTGCGTGGGTGGCACCGGCTCCCTCCCCACGAGGCCAGGGCGTGGCTGGGGTGGGAGTCTAGGCCCTATGCTTCCTGTGCGTTTTTTTCTGGGCACCTGGGAGTCTGAGGCTCCACAACACTTAGTCATTCAGCCAAAGCATTAGCCGCTTTCGAAAATTTAATCCCCAATAGGGCAGAGCAACTGACAGCTAAAATGGCTTCAGACTGCAGATTTCACAAACACCATGAAGTCAAGTAAAAAATATGTGCAAAAAAGATAACATTTTACCCATTTGGTTACTGATAAAACAATGGGCAAGGGGAACGCGCCCTGGGGAGGCCAGAACAAAACTACATTTGCATTACTTTTGCATATTTGTGCCTGCGTATGTGCATACGCACTTGCATTATTTGCAAGCATACATTTGCATACATATCTACATTCCTTACATGTGCACTTTTCTTATCTGAACTGGTCATAATCCAATGAAGACAACACAATATATGAAATGTGCCATGAACTCAGGGAAAAAACAAAAAACAAAAAAACCCCCAAACTTACCTTTTTGTTTTGGTTGGGTTGTTCCAAAAGACAAAAATGACTAATGGTTGTCAGACCTTCCAAAAGAGTGAGTGGGTAATCCGGAGAAATGTTTTCCCTCTTGGAGGTTATGCTTTAGTGAAGAAATGAAAAACTCGTTTTGAGAATTTTTAAGAATGAGGCTGTCAGGTTTTTAATCCTACCTATAAAGGCAGACACCAGAGAGCTAGCACTATCTTCAATAAACTGGGGCCCTCATAATGAAATCTTGTTATAATAATGAGGGGCATTTTTTGTGCTATTTTACATTCATTCAGTTACTTTGGAAAAAATGTTTTCAGATGTTTTAGAATTTCTGTGAAGGTGATGCATGTTTTTATTTCTGTTTTGCAAAAGTCACGGCGAGTGGCTGCAACGCTCAGCTAACCTGGGTGTCTGTGTGGAATCAAAAATGAAGGACGTGAGCATTTTGTTCCTGGCTACCCCCTCTTGACAGTGCTAAATTGGCTTCTGATTAGGCTGAAATTATCCTCCACCTGGCTTCTAGGGCACATCAGCCATTCGTCACAAACACTGGCTTCATAGTAGTGATAACGTATCAAACGGTTTGCCATACCTGATAGAGAGCTTCACAGATTCGCTCTCATACTGCTTGACCAGCTCATCCAAATTTTTGCAAATCTGGACAATGAAAGGGGTCACTGTCCAGCCCAGGGACTTTCCAAAGTACGGTAAGGAATGCGTGACCAAGCTCACCCAGGCCGGGTGCATGCCGTAGCCGTAGGCCGGCTGCAGCCCCCGCACCACGGCGGCCACCAGCAGCCCCTGGGAGGTGAGCGGGTGGGGCTGCACGTACTGCATGGCGCTGATGGCCTGCTGGAAGTTCAGGGCCCTCCGCCACTCCCGGGACAGTTCCGGCTGATTTTCGGCCTCCTCTTGGACCTGGCCCAGGTGATGTTCCAAGACAATGAGCACCTGCAGGAGCTTCAGCAACTCGATCTGCAGGGGGTGCTCACTCCAGATCTGATCCTGGCCCAGGTTGATGAGACTCTCCTCAAAGAGGCTCTCCTCCTGCGGGGCCCGGCCTCGCTCGGCCGTGGCCAGTCCATAGCGCTTCTGGCTCGTGTACATGGACGCGGACAGCGAAAGCAGGACAAACTCCTGAACTTTGCACCTCTGCAGTAAGCTGTGAATGAACCCCACGTTCTTCCCCTCGGCAGACTTGGCCACGGAGACCAGCTGCAGCATTATTCTAATCAAAACCTCCACGCTCTTGACCTGCACGTCCCGGTTGCCAAGGACGTCCCGGTGGGAGACCTTCAGGTAACAAGGGTAATAGCTGCGCAGGAAACTGAGGCACAGGTAGGTGAGGAGCTCGATCAGCAGAGAGTGGGGACACACGCTGGGAGACTGGGTCTGGAGTTTTCCATAGAAACTCTGGCCAACAAGGGCCTCCTGGTGGCGAGCGAGGAGGTTGGAGATGAGGTTGAGGTGTGCGGTGGAGCTGGTGTCCATGCTGGTCCTGGACACTGCCTCGACAAACTCCTTGGGGTTGGTTTTGAGCACGGCCTCTAACACTGAGAAGGCGTAAAGAACTCGCCGGGAGTCGTAGGGCTGCAGGTAGAGCAGAATGTGCTTGAACAAGGCCTCGAGGGTCTCTCTCCTCTCTCGCTGCTGCTTCAGCAGCCGGGATGTGCTGAGCGCCTGGAGCTCCAAGTCGGCCTCCTCGTCACTGGAGAATGACTCCGAAGCCTGGGTCTTGTCTGAGTCCACGCGTGCCAGGCTTAATTTGGCACCGGACTTGAAGCTTTCTGCCTGGAAGGCCGCCAGCAAGGCTGAGCGCTTGGGGTAAACCCTGCTGCCCACGGGGATGGGCGCACAGCAGCTCTCCTCATTGCTCAGCTCCTGCGGGTCGTGGGAAGGGGAGGAAGAGGAAGATGCGCGCTCGCTGTCCGTGTGCGCAGAGCTCGTGTCTGCAGACTCCGTGTGCTCGCTGCTGTCCAGGGCGCTGCAGGCCGTCCTGTCGGGAAGGTCCATGTAGGAGGGAAGGTCGTCCTCGCTCAGCTCGCTGCCGGGTGAACACCTCTCTGGTTCCTTCTCCACCTCGGCCCAAATGGCCTCACGGTCGACGGTGGTGAACTGGCTCAGCGGCACGCCTTCTTCAGAGCTGCCTTCCTGACGCTCGGGTGCTCCACATGACTCTTTGAAGGGGGGTTTCTTCCTGTTAAACCAACGATGCAAGTCTTCTGAAAATTATAAAATGACAAATGACTTTAGGACAGAAGGGTTAGCTCTGATACATTAGTTCTAGAATCTTTATCTTAAAGCCAGACAGAAAGATTGATGTTATTTATTTTTTTAATAAAGATTTTATTCATTTATTTGACAGCGAGAGAGGGAACACAAGCGAAGGGAGTGGGAGAGGGAGAAGCAGGCTTCCCGCTGAGCCAGGGAGCCTGATGCGGGGCTCGATCCCAGGACCCTGGGACCATGACCTGAAGGCAGACACTAAAAACTGAGCCACAAAGGCGCCCCAGAAAGATTGATATTAATAAAATTCTCCCATAAAACTAAGACACCAGAGTCTACATTGTATTATGGACAAAAGGCAGAGCAAGTAAAAGTGAATATGTCTTTTAAAATGTTCAGGGAATCAGATAATTTGGTTACACTGTCATAGAAAATACAAGTATCGCAACTTTTACGGGGAGGGTGATTAAAAAAAAAAAAGGCGTATTATTTTGTTCCTTTCAAGAAATGAGTTTCAAGAAATGTATCCCACAGGAATGTCAGCAGGTTTTCAAAGCTGTAAGGTACTGCTGAACTGTCACGTGTAAAGACAAGCTGGAAAGTGAACAAAACATTGAGAGACTGAGAAAACTTGCCGCACATGTATGCTATGGAGGACTGTTTGGGTTTTTAAAAGATACACCCGTATCTTTTATTTTATTTTTTAAGATTTTATTTATTTATTCATGAGAGACAGAGAGAGAGAGAGAGGCAGAGGGAGAAGCAGGCGCAGGGAGCCCAATGCGGGACTCGATCCCAGGACCCTGGGATCACGACCTGAGCCGAAGGCAGACGCTTAACCAACTGAGCCACCCAGGCGTCCCTACACTTGTATCTTTTAATATACATACTGATATGGAGCAATGTGCGGGATGTATTAAGTAAAAGAAAAATCAAGCTGCAGAATCAAGCTGTATCGAATGAGCTCACTTAGGGGAGAGTATCTATAACAGGCGGCTCTGAAAAAAATCTGGAAGACTATCCACCAACCATCAACAGTACCTAGCTCTATTAGCGAGCACTGCAGGGGACTTCCGTGTGCGTTTTGACCTCCTTATTACTCCAATTGTTAAAATAAGCATGTTAGTACTTCTGTAATCAGAAAATACGCAACACTTTAAAATACTCGGGTTTCCTTAAAAAGGAACAGCCAGAAAGCAGTGTTTGGTCGGTATGGCCAAACCTATTTACATATGCAGCTCTCAGCAAATCTATTCTGTGAGCATCAAGCAAGATTAGGAAAGGAAGAAGAACAAGACATTAGAAATAGATGAGCTGCCTAAGGCTCATGGTGATATTTTCAAAATAGGTATCTACAATATTACAGAGATAGGGTGGGGGGTAAAGCAGAACTCTTCCAGTTGCTTCCAGGCGAAGGACGTGGCAGGGAAAAGACATTTTCTCTTATTAGGAAGGTAGCAGGAAACACGGGTTAGAGGAAGCAGCAGGAAGTGCCCTGACTTTTAAAACCGGCATGTGTGGCGTGAGGACTTTCTTCTTCACGCAAGGGAACACTCAAAAATTTAGCTGCCCTAAATGACAGCCAAACTTTGAAGAAGGTGCTTTAGTTTATACTTCTTTGGATTTTACTTCCCTATAACACGGAATAATAGAATGCCTTCTCTTTGCGAAGGCAGCCAGCTTTCTTTCCTAAAGGAAAACCAGAGGTTTCAGTTTTAGTCAGGGAACCTCGTAAAGAGAAGAAGCGTCTCAGAAATGGCTGCTTATGGGGGTGTTAGGCTGCTTCTCCCTGTAAGATCAGACTGGTACAAACAGAATATTTACAGCCCAGTAGGCTAAACAAGCTCACTCAAAGCTTGTAAAATCATCACTGAGAAAACGGCAGGAAGTCATAAAACACACCTACTGTGGGAAGTCATGTAGTTCACAAACTGTGCTAGGTCCTAATCACCCACATGTAATGCGCTCATCAGGTTTATTTCAGCCTCGGTTTTCTTCTTCCTACCTATATTCTACGAATCTGTGCTAAAGATGCCTCTGGGAGCACCTGGGTGGCTCAGTCGGTTAAGCCTCTGGCTCTTGGTTTCCGCTCAGGTCGTGATAGGAAAAATGGACAGACAGGAAAGAAACCACTTACCTTGCTGTTGAAGGTCCACAAAGAAAAGTTATTTCCTAGATAAGTACAATTGACCAGATTACATGGAAATTTCAACTTCTCGGCCACTCACAGCTGGAGGCAACCTAAACTAGCCCTCGGTCTAAGCAGGGATCTGAAGAGAAGCGCCAGCCTAGCCAGACACTGAACTGCGACTCTTCTAAGTGAAGGCATTGGCCTGGGAGACACTGGGATGGAGGGTCTGTTACTCTTTCCTCCTACCTTAGGTGCATTTGAATTGTTTTCGGTAGGAAAAGAATAAAAAATCAGCTATTTTTATTGGAACATGGGTTACTAACGATTTCCTTTTTTAATAAAAAAAAAAAAATCTGATTTTTCAGCAAAAACAACAAACCCACTCCCTAGCATTTCTAAGTGCTGGTTTGTCTGCTTACACCTGAAAAGTCCTCACAACTTTACAAAGTACCCGCATACTGCTGGAATCTAGCCAAACCACTGGGCGGGGCTAAGTGCCTTGACTGTCCCGATAGGTGGGGTCCAGGCGGCCCCTTGCTCCCTCCCAGGGCCAGAGGCCCTGGGGACACAGAGCTCCCCCGGGCCGCCCTGGGAGGTGTGCTCACCCGCTGAGTTCTCCTGCTTGAGGCAGTGAATGGAGGTCCTCTGGGTTTTGGGCTGGAGCAGGAGAAGGAGCATGGGTTCCAGGATGCGCGCCACATCACCAAGGGAGAGCGCCCGCACCAGCCAGCCCTGGGCTGCCGCGCTGATGGCGCCGTCCGTGCAGGCCAGGCTGTCCAGCACGACAAACAGGGATCTGTGGGTGGGAAGGGTACCATCGAGCCAGCGTCCGGTGATCCCGTGCACCACGATGCCCGTGGGGAGCTTCACCCATGCTGGGCTTAGGAGACCCAAGCAGACAAAGGCAAGGGATTTTCCAACCCTAGAATCACTGGGGGAGCTTTTAAAATCCTGATGCCCAGGCTTCACCCCAAATTGATTAAATT
Organism: Callorhinus ursinus; assembly: GCF_003265705.2. Classification (NCBI taxonomy): domain Eukaryota; kingdom Metazoa; phylum Chordata; class Mammalia; order Carnivora; family Otariidae; genus Callorhinus; species Callorhinus ursinus. Next base: position 1,392,326 of record NW_027397063.1, read on the forward strand.
GACTGTGGGGGTGGGCCCCCAGCATCAGAATCAGCTGGCATTTCTCTAAGGCTGTGTGTCTGGCCCCAGACACATGGAAACAAGGAAGGGAATTTTTTTTTTTTAAGTGCAACAGATTATACCGCAATAAAATTCACATTCACACGGTCGATGACACACAAGTGTCCACACTCAGGGTAGCCACTGCCCTGATAAAGACCCAGATCACCTCCATTTCCCTACAAAGGTCCCCCGCCAAGGCGTGATCTCAAAGCTGCTCAGGTGATTCTGATGTACTGGGCTTCCTCCCACCAGGACAAAATTAAGAAAATTCCTACTACGTATTCACATGAATCTGGCCTAAAGTCACTCAGGGGATCATGGGAATCGTTTGCTGTGCATCCAGAAAATGGGGTGATGCTATCAATTCTACATATCCCCCTCCCCGGCCCAGCACAGTGCCCAGGAACCTCGGCGAAGCGTCCTGCGCGTTAAGGGCCATCTTACCTGTCAAAGGAGCGGTTGTGAGATGTCACACGACTGCCCTGCGTCTCTCTCGTCAGGTGCCAGATGACGGAGAACCTAAACAGAGCTTCCAGTCTTGTCCCCTGGATTAGGAAATAAACGGCAGTGAGGCGCCTACTTCCCTCACAGCACCCTGTTTGCAGTCACAGCAAACCCGACTTGAGTGACAAACAAGAGCTGAGCAGAATGACAGCAACATCAGCAGTGGTGCTGGGCCCTTGGTGTGCCTGGTGGTCCCACCTGGCCGGGGGAAAGGAAGACCTGCATCCTCTCTTCCTTGCTTACTTGAACACAGTAAATCATATTTTCAAGACTCCACATTAGCCATGTCCAGGGTCACACCTGGGCCTGTGGTCAAAGATCACAAGATCACACACCTTGGACGTGCCAGGCCCAAGTGGCTCAGAGAGCAAGGACACAACTTGACTGCAAAGGGTGGCCAGGGTGACGCATTCTCTATGACTGCCTACTTCACCAGAGGCTCTAGGATCCCTGCAAGCACTCAGTGTCCCGCAAACATCATGGGAGTTGGGGGAGATTTCCCTGGTCTTAATATGGACACAACCCATGTTTTTAGAACTCTGAAGGGGATGGCCAGTGCTTCTGAAGGCCTCCCAGTCCTGAGATGCTGTAACACCTCTGCTTATTGATCAGGATGTCCACTGAGCCCCAGAAGGGTGGAGTACATGTAAGTCTACCCCGGACACGTACAGGGATGGGTGGCCTGGCAGTTGGGATCTTTGCAGGACAGAGATGACAGGCTGCAAAGACTTACCTTATCAGGGTCCAGGAGGGCATGGCAGATGATATCTTCGCAGATGTTGGCCGTGGGGGCCAGGCAGTGCAGCCGGTAGAACAACTCTACACAGGTGATGTGATGCTCCCGGGTCTCCTTGTTCAGCTGATTCCAGAGCACACGAGCCACCCTCTGGGGCAGAAGGGAGACCGTGTGAACACAGGCAGCACCCACGCTTCTTCCTTGTGCCCGTCCAATCCCAGCCCCAAGGAACTGAATCCTCAATATACAAAGAAGTACCACCAACAAACAAAATGAAGCAAACCAAACCCCAAACCAAACCAAAACCCCACCAGGCGATGTTATAGGTTAAACCTGGAGGTGTCTCTATACCCAACGTAGGGCTCAAACTCATGATCCTGGGATCAGGAGTCACATGCTCTACTGAGTCAGCCAGGCACCCCAAGACTACTCTTTTTATTTTTTAAGTAAGCTCTATGGCCAGTGTGGGGCTTGAACTCATGACCCTGGGATCAGGCATCGTGTGCTCTATCCAATGAGCCAGCCAGGTGCTCCCTGAAACTTGGAAGTCTGAACTTGCAGCTAAGCACACTGCAGCTCTTGCCCAGACATTAACATTACTTTCAGAGAGGAAATCAACTGGAAGCAAGAACCTACTGGTTGACAAATCCTTTCGACAAGCACACTTGACCAAGCCTTACTGTGTGCTGGCACCGGGGGCGCTGCAGAGCCGTGGGCTCCAGGAACTGTGGTGCATTTGCACGGGTCGCCAATATCGACGCAGACACACTCACAGCACCTTCCCACCTAGGGTTGGCATACATTGGTCACCACGCGGTACTGACGAAGAATCGTGGCTTTTAGCTTTAATTCCACAAACCTGTCTGTTCCCATATCTGTGCACAGTGCCGTAGCAGATGCCCAGCTCACTTTCAGGACACAAATCCCATCCCAGATCAAGTCCTCCATCTCCTCAGCCCTGATCTTAGCTCTTTAAACATAACGGGGCCTGGAGCTGGCTGCAGCCCCCCCACCCCGAAGTCCCAGGGAGCACGGGAGGGGTGCTTGACCCAACTGGGTGAGACTCAAGGGGAAGGCTGGCCCCATTTCCGGGAGGGAATTTCTGAAGGCATTCTTCCAGGTCATGGGAAAAGACTGTGCCTCATAGACTGTGATATTTTTAAGTACATCTCAGGTCAAATGACTTCTTTTGGCCCATTTATTTCTATTTGACAAAACTATCTTCTCTGCTTAGATCAAATTAACCATTGACTGGCTCGAGCCCCTAACCATTATTTTCATTACTTTTTTAATCTAAGGGAATGTGATTTCCAATTATCGAATTGCAATGAAACCTCTGATACAAAACTTTTGATTAAGTAGAGTAGTCCCCTTACTTGTAGCCCCTGGGGGCAAATTTATGTGGAAGAGACTCTTTCTGGAAGTTTAATTTTTTTTTTAATTTTTTTTAAGATTTTATTTATTTATTTGACAGAGAGAGACACAGTGAGAGCAGGAACACAAGCAGGGAGAGTGGGAGAGGGAGACGCAGGCTTCCCGCCGAGCAAGGAGCCCGATGTGGGGCTCGATCCCAGGACCCTGGGATCATGACCTGAGCCGAAGGCGGACGCTTAACAACTGAGTCACCCAGGCGCCCCTTTCTGGAAGTTTTAAAACAATGTTTTTTGAAGCGTTAAGGAGTTGGTGTTGATCACAAAACACAGGCCTGCTCCTTCATCTGTGTTAAGCTTCTCAGTCCCCATGTTCTGAACCCTTTCTCAGTGAAATGAATTCTGCCATTACCACCTGATTAGAAAGGTCAGGGCCACTCGTGGGATAGCGGACCTTATTCTTTGCATCGTGGGCATTGCAGACGCTGGCATGTGGGTTGTTCCGTGGGAATGAGAAAAGGGCTAGGAGATCTGGAACCAGCCCTACACCTGAGTCCGAGAACTGGGGCGTGGCCTGGCTGTTGGTGCAGGTGGCTTTGCTGCCTGCCATCCACATGTTGACATGGGCAGGCACCAGCCACTGCTGCCGCTCTGGACGGCTGGATGCTCTATAAAGTGCACTCCAGTGCCTGGCAAGTGGTAAGGACTCAGATACGCACCAAATCGGACTCAAAATAAAAACCAAGGCTTCAGAAAGAACTCAGAAAAGCCTACTTTCCGAAAACATCATTAAGGGTACATCGTCAAAACAAGAGTATTTAATGCAGTCACTTTTATTCTATGGATAGCTTTCCAAAGATTCACAGACCAAATTCTTTCTTCTGTTCTCGTCCCTGTGCCTTATAACACAGTGACCCCACACTTCTCAGCTATATGCAGGAGCAAGGAAGGACGTGCCTCGTCACTGCTGCTGTATTAACACTGTTCCTGGTCCTGAGATCCACACGGACTCAACTCTGGTAAGAAAGCAAGGGAGCGGGGGATGAGGGCCTCAGGCTGAACAGCAATCAAATAAGGCTCCAACAGGACCTGGCACCGCAGATGGGGTCTGAGTACACAAGTTAGTCTGGCTGTGTGAGGAGCTCTGTAAACTCTCCCAGAAAAAACTACCATAACTGATGAAAATTATAAAAAAATAAAACAATCAAACATTTAGAGTCTCTGGAAATTATCCTAGGGGCATTCAGGCAAGAAAGGAGCATTTATTCAAGAAATTCTACTAAATTCCAGTAAAAGCAACGAGTCTGGGGCGGTGGAACTGCGACTCTATGCACCCTGCTCAGCCCAGCTTGGTGTGACAAGGAACGTGACTATCCACTCCAGGAGGGCTCCCCTCCCCTCAGGTCCCAGTCCAAGGCTCTGCATCTCCATGGAACGAGCAGACCACAGCATTTCACACCCCGTCCTCACTCCCGGGTGGAGGCTGTATCCAGACGCTGCAGGCCAGGGGTGCTGGAGTTCCCATCGTTCTTACCCTAGCGGGCTTGTGGGGGTATGTTACACGCTCCGAGAAGCTCAGATGACTAGAGGCCAGGGCCCCTGAGGGCAACCCGCAGGGCTAGCCCTCCAAGAGAGACAGCTAACTGTCCCAGTCCCAGCTCTTCCTGAGCAACGGGATGCAGAGACTGCCCAGAGCGAGGGGCAGGCCATGACACAGAGGGCTCCTGCAAGGAAAGTGTGAGGAAGTTCAAGCCTGGCAGCGCTCTCAAGAACAACGGAATTCTGTAGTAAGTAATTACCACGAGCCTGGTAGCTCCACAACAGCAACAAGTTAAACCACAGGCCAGCTCGTTTATCAGAAACAACCAGGACAAGAGATAGCTAGGAAGAACCCTGTGGGTAAACAAAACAACTCATAGGCTGGCCTCAAAAAACTACCAGACTGTGGAGTAACGGGTGCCTTTGGGCCTTGTTGAAAACATGAGAGCAGTGAGCCAGCCAGCAGTTCGGGGAGCCCAACGGCTGCGTGTGACAGCGACAGAGAGGGCAGGGGACGAGACGGTCAGTGAGGACGCTGCTAAGGTCACCGCCATTGCAGGGTGACCATACATCCCTCTGGGGAGCAGCGCCAAAGGACTCACATGGCAGGGGAGGCAGACTCCACCAAGATAGTCTAGGCAAGTCACCCAACAGTGCACAACAGATGAGGACAAATCAAGATTAGGGGGGTGGTCAGAATACAGTAAAGTTGCTATGACACGCTATCTAAAATATCCAGTCTTCAATAAAAACTGTAAAATAATAAAACATGCAAAGAAACAAGAAAATATGACACTCACACAAGGGGAAAAAGTGGGCAACGAAGGTATCTGTGAGAGCAACTGGGTGTCAGATTTATTCAACAAAGACCTCAAAGTAGCCATTATAAGTCTGTTCAAATAACTAAAGGAAACCATGTTTAAATAAGTAAAGGAAGGCATGATGACAATTTCCCATCAAGCAGACGATGTCAACAGCGGCTCAGTCGTTAAGCGTCTGCCTTCCGCTCAGGTCATGATCTCGGGGTCCTGGGATCGAGTCCTGCATCCAGCTCCCTGCTCAGTGGGGAGCCTGTTTCTCCCTCTCCCTCTGCTGCTCCCCCTACTTGTGCTCTCTCTCACTCGCTCTAATAAATAAATGAAATCTTAAAAAATAAAAAGGTTGAGTAAAACACAAGGCACACAGGTATCACTGGAACATTCAGAAACACACTTGCATGTAGCAGCATAGAAGAGGGAGGCAGGAGCACAGGTGTGCTGGGGGAAGGCTAGGGCCCATGTACAGACTGAATCCACAAGTGAAGGGCCAGGAATGCAGAAGGAAAGTGCTATAAAAAAAAATAATAATAACTGAAATGAAACTTTCACCCCTCAGGGGGCTCAGTGGCTCATCTGAATGGACAGAAGGAAGACTTGGTGAAGAAAATGGATTGACAGAAATGATGCAATCTGAAGAACAGAGAGAAAAAAGAATGAAGAAAAATGCACAGGGCCTTAGAGAAATGTGGGCCACCGTCAAGGGCAGCAGCACACCCACAGAGGGAGTGCGGGGGGAGGAGAAAGAGGAAGGAGCAGGAGAAGTATGCGCAGAAGTAGCGGAGGAAACCTTCCCCAAACTGATAAAAGAACATTAATCTATATATTCAAGAAGCTTGAAGAATTCCAAGTAGGATACACTCCACAGGATCTACACTGGACACACCACAAGGAGATGCTAACAAAGACAGAGAGAAAATCTTGAAAGCAGCAAGAGAAAAACCACTCCTCATTAAGAAGGGAAACCCAAGAAGAAGAGCTGCCTTTTCACAAGAAATGCCGGAGGCAAGAAGACAGTGGGATCACGTCTCCAAATGGTGAATTCCAATGTAAGTTCAAACGTTCACATGAGCATTTGTTACGGATTATTGAAAAAGTGCTGTTGGGGCGCCTGGGTGCCTTAGTTAAGCATCTGACTCTTGATTTTGGCTGAGGTCATGATCTCAGGGTTGTGAGATCAAGCCCCGCGATGGGCTCCGTGCTGGGTGTGGAGCCTGCTTAGGTTTCTCTCTCTCTCCCTCTGCTTCCCACACCCCCTCCCCCGTGCTCCGTACACACGTGTTCTCTCTCTCAAAAAAAGTGCTGCTTTACTTAAATATTGCATATTCAAGCATATCAGTGGCTGATTAAAGTATAATTTATTCTTATATTCCAAGTTTTGAAAGAAAAGAAAAAACCTAACCAAGAACATTATATCTAGTAAAACTATCTTCCACAAAAGGAGACATAAAGACATTTCCAGATAACAAACACTGAGGGAATTTGTTGCTAGCAGACCTATTTTATAAGAAACACTGAAGGAAGTTCTGGTGGGGGGAACGGGTAAATGGGGGATGAGCATTAAGGAGGGCACTTCATGGAATGAGCACTGGGTATTGTATGCAACTGATGAATCATTAAATTCTACCTCTGAAACTCATAATACACTACAGGTTAATTAATTGAATTTAAATTAAAAAAAAATCAAAACAAAACAGAAACACTAAAGAAACTTCTTTGAGGTGAAAACAACTGACCCCAGATAGTTAATCAAATCCATACAAAAAGCACCAGTAAAGGTAACCAGGTAGCTCTAAAAAGACAGCATAAATGCATATCTCCTTTCTTTCAACTGATATTTTTGAAAAGGCTGAGGAGGGCACCTGGCGGCTCAGTTGGTTAAGCATCTGCCTTCGGCTCAGGTCATGATCTCGGGGTCCTGGGATTGAGCCCCGTGTTAGGCTCCCTGCTCAGTGGGGAGCTTGCTCCTTCTTCTCCCTCTGCCTGCCCTAGCTCCCCCTGCTTGTGGTCTCTCACTCGCTCTCTCTCAAATAAATAAAATCTTAAAAAAAAAAATTGAGTAAAACGCAAGGCATACAGGCATCACTGTGCTATTACTGGAACACGCAGAAACACACAGCTCCAAAAATATACTGAGAAAAATCATTAAAGTGATTAAAACATTACACTGGAAAATATCCATTTGCTGAAAAATAAAACAGTAAAGGAGAGGGGCGCCTGGGGGGCTCAGTCGTTAAGTGTCTGCCTTCGGCTCAGGTCATGATCCCGGGGTCCTGGGATCGAGCCCCGCATCGGGCTCCCTGCTCAGCGGGAAGCCTGCTTCTCCCTCTCCCACTCCCCCTGCTTGTGTTCCCTCTCTTGCTGTGTCTCTGTCAAATAAATAAATAAAATCTTAAAAAAAAAAAACAGTAAAGGAGGGAAAACAAAAAAACAGGGAAAACAGTAAGTAAAATGGCACACTTCTGTGAATACAGTAAAAACCACTGAATTGTACACTTCAAGTGGGTGATTTGTATGGTATGTGAATTATAGCTAAACATAGCTGTTATTAACAACAACAAAAAGAAACAAAGCTGCGAGTTGGCCTCAGTTATGTGACCTGCTTGAGAAGAGCTCATCCCAAACCGGGAAAAGGCAGCCTATTTCAAAGGCTTTCAGAAGTGCACGGGCTGTTAGGACCGGAAGGGACAGTGGAGTTCCCATTATCTCATTCACCCGTAAGATATACAAAATCTCTCTTCCTAACTGTCCAAACTTTTCAGGGTGTCTGCGGCCCCATCACCGCAGGTCCCGGTGAGTGGCCACATCCCTGTCTGCACCACACGGCCTCCTACCCCCCGTCAATGCTGCGTGGGCTGGAGAAGCAGAAGCTGCTGACCCAAGGGTGCCTCACCGACAGACTGTTTAATAGCCCTGACGCGTTAGTTCAGACTTGACAGCCCCCCAGGTGACACCCTGTGAGACCCAGCTGCATTCCGCTCTCGCCCTCTGGCATCCGTGGGCACTAACTCTATAATATACTTCACTTTTTCTCATGAGCTCGCTGGAACTGCTTTTAGGTTTTTGCAATTAAATAAGCCCTATCATATGTAGCTTTAAGCGATTTTACTTTGTCTCCTCAAAGAGGGACGCAACACCTGCTCACCATCTTCAGCAATCATCTTTCCGAAGTTTGCCAAGTACTAAGTTTTCCTTGAGGTTAACTAGCTTCAAAGCCTTTAACCTCATAAATTAGGGCACAGTCTCTTCTTCCGCATATTCAGATAACTTAACAATCCTTACATGTGAAGTCCGGTCAGCCTAAAACCGAGCACAAATATTTACCGAATTCTTGCTGCAGAGCCAGAAACTGTGCCACAGCCTGGGACAGGGGGCTAGGCAAGGCTGGCACAGGTCTCAAACAACCCTCTGGGTCTGTCACGAGAGCCGCCATATCCCGACCACAGTGACTACCACCTCGCGGACAACTTTAAGCAGATGGTTGGGAAGGGGGTCTCGCCCACCTCCTCCCAGTGGGAAATACCTGATAGAAGTCTGTCTTCTCCGCAATGACTTTCAATATTCCTGGACCAATGGGAGGAACTGTCACCATCTGCAGCTTGCCGAAAAATGGGTTGTGTCCAGAGCTTTTATAGCGTTTCATCTTGTCTTCGATGACAATGGCTAGGGACTGGGAATGGTTGATCACCTCCAGCAGGGTGGAGATGGCCACGTTCTGGAGGAAGCAGTCAGTCACACAGCAGCTAACGGTCATGAGGGATCTCAGCCACGACGGGAAACTGCAATCGCCAGCTCCTGCAAGGAAGTCAGTTAGACAGACAAAACCACGTGAAGATGGCTCGCAAAGCGCAGATTCCAAGACACCCTGAGAGCCACACGTCAGGTGGTCAGCAGTGTGATAATAACCTTCTGGTGGTGACATGATTATCAGTCATCATTCAGGGCCAGGGACGAAGGAGACTGAGTCTGCTTGTAGAAGCTGGTCAGGTTATTCGAATTCTAAAAAATGTCAATCTCAGGACTTCGAGATGACCCAGAGTGTCTATCTTTTATTTAAAAAAATTTATTTTTAGGGCGCCTGGGTGGCTCAGTTGGTTAAGCGACTGCCTTCAGCTCAGGTCATGATCCTGGAGTCCCGGGATCGAGTCCCGCATCGGGCTCCCTGCTCGGCAGGGAGTCGGCTTCTCCCTCTGGCCTTCCTCCCTCTCATGCTCTCTCTCTACCATTCTCTCTCTCAATAAAAAAAAAAAAAAATCTTTAAAAAAATTATTTTTATCTTTTTTAAAGATTTTATTTATTTTTTGACAGAGAGAGACACAGCGAGAGAGGGAACACAAACAGGGGAAGTGGGAGAGGGAGAAGCAGGCTTCCTGCCGAGCAGGGAGCCCGAGGCGGGGCTCGATCCCAAGGACTCTGGGATCATGACCTGAGCCGAAGGCAGACGCTTAACAACTGAGCCACCCAGGTGCCCCTTATTTTTAAAATTTACATATAGTAGAACTCATGTTACAAATTTCTTTTAAATTTACATATAGTAAATCCACATTTGTGGGTATAGAGTTCAAAATGTTTTTCCAAGGCTCTCTTGATGGTGGGACACACGGCATTAGCTTTAAAAGAGGCCTAAAATTGGGGCGCCTGGGTGGCTCAGATGGTTAAGCGTCTGCCTTCAGCTCAAGTCATGATCCCAGGGTCCTGGGATCCAGCCCCACATTGGACTCCCCACTCAGCAGGGAGCCTGCCTCTCCCTCGCCCTCTGTCCCTCCCCCCCCACTCATGCTCTGTCTCAAATGAATAAATAAAATCTTAAAAAAAAAAAAAAGAGGCCCAAAATAAACTGTGGACTTGAATTCTAAGTGCTGGGCCTCCAAGTACAGCGTCATCTGCAGCTGACGAGCCAAGAGACAAACTACACAGGAAATTTACTGTAATGTCTACAAAAGGGGACAGCTTGGTCCTGTGTTCCCACCAACTTAATCACTTCTTTCTTGTTTTCCACCTTCCTCTCTTTTTTCTTTAAAGTGTTCACTGCCTGCTAAGGACTGAATTGTGTCTGCCCCAAATCCATATGTTGAAGCCCCAAAGCCTAATGTGATGGCATTCAGAGGTGGGGCCCTCATGATGGGATTAGCACCCCTATAATAAGACACCAGTGAGACCACCCCCATCCCCCCAGGATGTGAGCACCCTGTGAGAAGGTGGTCATCTATAACCAAGGGGAGAGCTCTCATCAGAAACTGATGATGCTGGCACCCTGATCTCAAACTTCTAGCCTTCAGAACTCTGAGAAAGACATTTCTGTTGCTTGAGCCACTCAATCTGTGGTATTCTGTTATGGCAGCCTGAGCTTCTAAGACACTGCCTGTTATGGGTTGAACTGTGTCCCCCCAACTCCCCAAAATTCTTATGTTGCAGTCTTAAGTCCCTTTAGGACCTGAGAATGTGACCTTATTTGGAAATAGGGTTGATGCAGATGTAATGAGTTCAAACAAGGTCATATTGGAGTGAGCCCCTAATCCAATATAACTGGTGTCCTCATAAAAAGGAAATTGAACACAGGACGTATACACATACACAGGGGGAATCCACGCAAAGACTGGAGTTATGATGTCATGAGCCAAGGAACTACCAGAAGCTAGGGGCGAGGCTAGAACACATCCTTCTGAACCTTCAAAGGGAGAACAGCCCTGCCAATATGCTGATCTCAGACTTCTGCCTCCAGAACTGTGAGGCAGTACATTTTTGTTGTTTAAGTCACTTAGTTTGTGGTACTTCGTTACGGCAATCTTAGCAAACGAACACAAATCCTTAACAACCGGTCTGATGAACTAGTCTATTTCCTGATTATCATGAAGCACCTTTTATGTTCCAGACCTCTTAATGGGCTGTTGCGGGACACCTCAAGTTTAAAAATACGGTCCCAGCCTCACCAATCTGCCATCTTCAAGAAGCAAGTCAAAAGCACACACCACGAACGACAAAAGCGCACGTGGCAGAGGGGGGTTTGGCTTGTCTGTAAACACCAGCTACGTGACAGGACTCCTCAGGGCGGACCCCGGGGGGGGGGGGCAGCCCTCTTACCGGGAAGCTGGAAGAGCGTTTCGCAGAGCCGCTCTGTCTCCTGCTCGGACAGGTAGACGGGGAAGGTGGCGCAGTCCAGCAGCAGGCGGCAGGCGGCAGCGAAGGCTTCCCGGCAGCCCTCTCCAGAGCTGCCCAGCTCAATGACCACCTGTTCCACAGCCCAGTCCCCCTCCTTTTTTCGGCCAGGGCTCCTGGGCAGAGGCGATGGCAACTCTGCACTTTTTGTCTTAAATGGAGACCCTCGAGCTGTGAACAAGTCTGAGAGCATCTGCTTAAACTGGGGCACGCTGATGGGCTTCGCGTCCCACGGGTTCTTCCTGTTGGAGTCACTGCCCGCCGAGCTCGGCGGCCCACCCTCGTCCCTCTGGCCCGCGGGCTCTTCACACTTGTTCTCGTCTCTGGACCCCGTCAGCTGCACTCCAAAAATGTTCTTGTGGGCAAAGTTGGCAATCAGCTCCTGGATGCAAAGAAACGTCCTCTGCATACTCCCACCCTTCTTCCAAACATCATCTTTTTCAGGAGAAACCCTGGGGACCCTCCAGCGCTCCGAGAGCTCTGGCGACGAGGCGCTGAGCCCGATCCCGCTGTCTTCAGATTTAAGGGGAGGAAACGAAGCATCTTCATCAGCCGGAATCACTGCCTGTGTGTCTATAATCATTTCACTGTTTTCACCTTTTACTGGACTCTGCAAAAAAAAAAAAAAAAAAGATGGAAATTTGTGTTGTACCCATCTCGTGAGGCCAAGGAATTCAAGTATCAGCTGAATCGGGCAAACCATGAATAGGTGCTTCCTGTTTTTCGAAATCCTCATTCTCTACACCAAGAGAACCCCTGTGTAAAAGTGTATAATAAAATGAAGAAGGCACAGCACAGGGAAGGACCGGGAGCAAGTCTGAAGAGGAGGCTGCTGGGACCCCATGCTCTCTGGGAAGGCGGGTTTTTGAGCCCACTTTGTATTATTTATTTAGCTTCAAGGTTCAAAAACGTTATTTAAAAACAGTTTCTGACATGGGGCACCTGGGTGGCTCAGATGGTTAAGTGACTGCCTTCGGCTCAGGTCATGATCCCAGGGTCCTGGGATCGAGCCCCGCATCGGGCTCCCTGCTCGGCGGGAAGCCTGCTTCTCCCTCTCCCACTCCCCCTGCTTGTGTTCCTCTCTCTTGCTGTCTCTCTCTGTCAATTAAATAAATAAAATCTTTAAAAAAATAAAATAAAATAAATAAAAAGTTTCTGACATATTTAAATTAAAAAAACTGAACGAGGACATTGGGCTGAGGGTAAAATAAAGGCATGAAGAAATAACATGAGAGCAGAAAGCCAGAATAAAGTGTTTACCCATGTATATATAGTACCCGTCCACCCATCTATGTGTCCACCCATCTGTGTGCACACACGTGCACCCCATAGTTTTTTCAAAGGGATGACACTGCAACCTATAATCAGCCAACCTCTCCTCTTACACTGCTAATGTAGATAATATTCCATTAAATTTAAAACATTTCAGCATTTAAACCACTGTGCTCTATAGGAAACACTGAAATAGTACACACTTTGTGAAACACTGATAATTATATTTGAAGACACAGGCTTATGAAACTTTGAATCTTCAATCATTTAAGGGATTTTTTAAAATTAGCTATAATAGCTAGAAGAACAATAAAAGGATTAACTTTGGAAGGGAAATTAACAGTCTGTGAGTAAGTCTGCACCCTGAGAGCTGGGAGCAGCTCCCTTTGTGGAGTGCCTGCTGCCCAGTCGGCTTGCGCTCCCGCCACAGCTGCACTGAATGGGTGTCAAGGGCAGAGTTTTCAAAGCCTTAAGCAAAGTAAAAAATAAAAATAATCCAAGGACTGCAGGCCTTGAACTGCTTGGGGAACTCTGTTACCATCTTCTGGGAGGACCGTTTGGCAACATCCTTGCCAATTTAGAAGGAGCATGCATCTCTCCCAGTTTACAAAGAAATGGGTTTGACTGCAAGGAGAGTGATTGATCCTTCAGAGAAACCTGCAACCACAAACTAGCTGTGCAAGGATGCTTAGTGCAGCGCTGTTGGTAATAGTGAAAAACCAGAAATCACCTAAATGCCCTTGACAGGGGAAGAGCAGAAGACAGGGTAAAGCCGCACCTAGACTATCCCATAGAAGCCACACGAGAGGAAGATATCTCTACATAAACCAGTATAGAACAAGGTCCCCAGAACACTGTTTGAGAACCAAAGCAAGTCAGAGAACAGTGTATGTTATGGTTGAACTGTGTCCCCCTCAAAAGATGAAGCAGTCCTACCCCCGATACTTGTAAATGTGACCTTATTTGGAAATAGGCTCTTTGCAGATGGTCTGGTTAAAATGAGCTCATTAGGGTGGGCCCCAATCCAACGTGACTGACGTCCTTACGAAAAGGAAATCTGGACACAGACAGGGTGGGGATGAAGACAGAGCAGGGTGACGAGTCTACAGCAGAGGGACACCAGAGACAGCCAGCACCACCAGAGCTGGAACAGAGGACGGAGCAGACTCGCCCCCTCCCCACTCAGAGAAAACCAACCCTGCCCACACCGGGACCTCGGGTTTCTGACCTCCAGAACCGTGAGACAATAACGTCCTCTTATTTAAGTCAGTCACTGGTATAAATGAATATCTCACTTTTGTGTTTATTTTCATTTTTTAAATTTTATTTATTTATTTGAGAGAGAGAGTGCGAGCGAGCACGAGCAGGGTGAGGGGCAGAGGGAGAAGCAGGCTCCCCCTGGAGCAGGGAACCTGATGCGGGACTTGATCCCGGGACTCTGGGATAGTGACCTGAGCCAAAGGCAGATGTTCAACGGACTGAGCCACCCAGGCGCCCTCACTTATGTGTTTAAAACATAAGCCTGGGTGGCTCAGTCGTTGGGCGTCTGCCTTCGGCTCGGGTCATGATCCCGGGGTCCTGGGATCGAGCCCCGCATGGAGCTCCCTGCTCAGCGGGAGGCCTGCTTCTCCCTCTCCCACTCCCCCTGCTTGGGTTCCCTGTCTCTGTCAAATAAATAAATAAAAATCTTTAAAAAAAAAATAAAAATAAAGAAATAAAAAGACACCAACATCACACAAATACAAACACACACATAACAAGGTCTGGACCGTGAGCTGAATCGAACCAGTAACTGTCAGAGGAAGTGGCGGGGGTGCGCAAAGGGAAGGGGGGTGGTCAGCTTCCACGCTAAAAGCTCTTGGGAAATGTTTGAGGATTTTAGCAGCATATTTTAGATATTACCTTTATATCCTCTGATCTTTACTCCTACCCTAACCAACCCTAATTACTTCCCGCTCCCAGGAAGGTATAAGCCCAGCCCAGAGAACCCCGTCAGCTCCCTGGGGGCATACCGTGCTTCCACTTGCGGGCTCCATGTCCAGGTAGGAAGGTGGCATCTGGACCTTACTGAGCACTTTGAAACATGTCTTCAAGGCATGCGTCAGCTCGGGTAAGCTTAACACCTCCATCTCCTCAGCCAGAGGCTGCACCAGACAGCCCAGGACCTGAGGGAGGTACTGGGTTTGCACCTCGGAGTAAAGTTCCTGTGGAAAACAGAAATGAGTTAACTAACAGGTTTCCAATTTCTGGTCAGAAAAAAAAAAATGCACCTCAAAATGGCGCCTTAAAAAAGTCAATTTTTTAAAAGATTTTATTTATTTATGAGATATGAGAGAGAGAAAGAGCGAGAACGAGCAGGGGGAGGAGCAGAAGGACAAACAGACTCCCCACTAAGCAGGGAGCCCAACGTGGGGCTCGATCCCAGGACCCTGAGATCATGACCTGAGCCAAAGTCAGACACTCAATGGACTGAGCCACCCAGGTGCCCTGAAAAGTCAATTTTCTTAGAGCCTGAATAAGTTTCATGTTCATTCCCAAATCAGAAAACAAAATACTTCTTTTTAATCTAGACAAATCAATGGACATTCTTCTTCTCTTTTCAAGTGTCTTTTTACCTTTTTTATGTTTTTTTTCCTAAAGATTTATTTATTTAAGAGAGAGAGAGAGAGCACATGTGCGAGCAAGAGTGCATGAGCAGAGGGAAAAGGGCAGGGGGAGAGAATCTTAAACAGGCTCCACACTCAACACAGAGCCCCATGTGAGGCTTGATCTCAGAGCCCTGAGATCATGACCTGAGCTGAAATCAAGAGTCAGACGCTCAACCGACTGAGCCACCCAGGTGCCCCTCAAGTGTCTTTACTTTTCTTAATAGAAGATCATTGCCATGTTTATTTCTATATTAAGGAAACTAGTTTCCTTTAAGACAATTAGCCAACAGCACAGTTTTACCTAGAAATACATTTACTCTCACTCCTAAACAACTGAAGTGCAGGGTGATGCTAGTTCACCTCTGGTTGACATAACTTTGGCTCAGGCCAGTTACAACTGGCTCAAAGTTTTATAACCTCTTTTAAAGAAGACATAAAAGACATAAGAGATTACATTCAGCTACATCTTTCATGCCACAACACTGAAAGCGCTGTGCATTTACGCACACCCACTTTTCAGGAAGGTGAGGGTTATCAGGCCAAGGACACAAACCAGAACATAAACAAGCACGCGTGGAGCCGCCTCTTCCTGGCAAGGGGCCTTACCAAGGGGATAACATCCAGAAGGAACACCAGGAGGGTGCAGAGCTCTGACACCGTTGGGGGAGGGCTGATGTTCTTCCCAACAGTGTAACTCCGCTTCGCCGGTCTACATAAGTCACAGGAAAGAAAACCAAATCCTGTAATACCTTCACGCATTTCTTATGATGTCCAATCAAGTCACTCTATTTCAAACATAATGAAAGGCAGCCCTGTTGTTCTAATAAGTAAGCTTTAGTGACTAAAACTATCAGACACAGAGAAGTGTCAGTCTGTGTCTTGAAGTTGCTTGTCTCCAAAACAGGTTCACTCAGAATTGAACTTCATCAGTTCAGACGAGGGTGGACCCATGCCCAGGTGGGATGCCACACCCAGCGGATCTGGAGCTCTATCGACAGAAGCAAATGCTAGGTCCCCCACCCCAAACCAATGGCATGTTCCAAGGGAAGCTGCCTGGCTAGAGAAGACACGGGCTGAACAGCGGTCCCACCTGCTGTGGGAGCAACCTGAGATGGCTCCTCTTGCACGACAACCATGAGCTCATCCACACGAGCTGCTTAGTTTCTCCAGCTTCCATAGAG
Organism: Callorhinus ursinus; assembly: GCF_003265705.2. Taxonomy (NCBI): domain Eukaryota; kingdom Metazoa; phylum Chordata; class Mammalia; order Carnivora; family Otariidae; genus Callorhinus; species Callorhinus ursinus. The sequence goes on from NW_027397063.1 coordinate 1,408,589, forward strand.
AAGCGAAACTTCACCAGTCAGCTCTATCAGGAGCTGCTTATATTAAAACGCAACACTTCTTTTTAAATAAGCAGGCAACTGGTTAAATAGGTAAGTTAAAAAACATATACATGTTGGTTCTCAAAACAGAGGAACTTTGGATTCATCTCCAATCACAGCCCAACTCAACCTGAATTAATTGTCCTCACTGCAAATTAGCACTTAGTTATCTTGGAGTCTGAGGAAGAGAAGGCCTCTCTTGAACTGTGTACACTAACCTAGCAACCGTTCTCCCAGTCTGCTCTAAGGGAACACCGCATAGGTCTGTGAAGAGACAGAACAAAGTACTATTGCAACAAGGAAAAAATGGAAACTGGTGTTTCAGCTGGATGTACAGACAGATCTCCAGAGGATTGTTAGCCAACCCCCAAAACAGTACACTGCAGAAAGTTATATAAAACTTGATACCCCTTGTGTAAAACTTGAACAGACACACTAGACTATGTCATCTCTGGAAACACATGTTACAAAAGCACAGACAACATCATGGGCAGGACAGTATGAAAGGAGAAGGTGCTGGAAGGTGGGAGTTAGTTCTATCTGGGTAGCAACATTTAATTCCTTTTTAAAAAAATCTGAAAAACAATGGCCAAGTGTATAATTTCATTAATAAGTACATGTGTGTCTGGCATTATTTCTTGTTCTTTCTTACATTTGAAATATCCCATAGTTTATTATTTTTTTTTTAAAAAAAGGAAAGCACACCTTGTAACTCTGAAATGGAAATAGGCTGACCAAAATATACTCTAGCTTCAGTATAACATGGCCTTGCTGCCGCCCATGGGCCCAGCTACAGTTAATGGATTCATCACAGATTTGAATGCCCACCGGGACCTGGCTCTAGGGGACACAGGCGAGCACGGTGGGAACGGCTGGGAGGTCAGGCATTCCTGGGTTCCTGTTTTGGCTGGCCGCTGCTAATTTCCTGGGCAATACCACACAAGGGACCTCCCATCTCTGGGCTCTGGCTTTCTTATGTGATCCAAGTGCCTACTTCTCTTTGGGATGTCCTGAGGAGCTAATGAGTACGCCAGAGGAGAGCCCACAGCAAACAGTAAGTAAAGTTTCTACTGAGTTCCTAGGTAGGGGAAGAACAGTGACAGCAAGGAAGCCTAACCGTGTGACTCAGGACAAGACAGGGTCTGAGAGATTACACTATCCCTCCTACTGTGGGGAGAGGGGCCTGGGAGAGGCTCTCAGGGAAACACGTGGGTCCCCAGAGCATGCCACTGTCCATGACGGCGAGGTGGTACAAGTCACTGACCAGATGAACGGTGACATAAAGCTGATTAGGGCAGCTTAAGACATTAATGCTTTTATCTGACCAGTGATAAAAAATTTCAGTAAGAATTTTAGAAGACTGATGATTTTAAAACCACTCGCTCTAGTCACAGAACCAAAGAACTCAGCCCCTTTAAACAAATGAGCCTCTAGGAGCGCTGTGTGAAGGAGATATATTTGGTCACTGCAACTAGAAAATGCAGAGGGTTTTCTTGAGTTAGAGTTAATAAATAAAAAAGCTCCAGAGTTATGGGGCAGAGATTACCTCAACCTTCTTAATGGCAATGTTTTTATTCTACTACAATTTAAAGGGAATTCTTTTCCATCCTGTGCTCAGCAGAGACCACCCAACCTGAGCCACAGTAAGCAGCTATGAAAACATGAAAGCTTCCACTCCTTCCTAAACATTCCATAATCCTGAACTGGATACTTACCTAAAGCAGTCCTCAAAACACCTGGTCATATAGTCCCAGAGAAAGTCTGTGCTGAGGGAAGTGATCAGCAAATTCACCGTTTTAACAATCTCAGAGGCATTTCTGTTTTCTTTTATTGAACTGTAAAGGAAGGTGGATGCTCATGAATAGATCTATGAGAAACCCTCTATCATGAGAACATGTGTCTGAAAAACTGTAATTCGTTTATTTATTTCTAGAGAGACGGACAAATCCCAACAAAGATAAAAATGTTACTGGTCTGATATAGGGAAGAGTTTGCATAACGCCATCCTTAACAGTATTTGTATTGATACATCCTCCTAGAAATAAGTGTAAGAGCTAATGTGAAAAGAATCTGGTATAGAAAACCAGTTTTAGTCCGACTGTGAGTCCTTAGATACCCTGTTGGTGAAATAACATGGTACACCCATCTGGGCATGAAATTTGGCTAAAATTTAAATGTGCGTCTTCTGTGACTCAGGAAATTTATTCTAGGGATTTCTCCTACAGAAGTCCTTGTATAGGCACACAAGGATGTATGCATGTGGATACCACTGCAACGTCATATAAAAATACTGAAAAAGTAGAAGCCACCTAACAGCCAATCAATAGGGGATTGGTCAGTCAGGATTTATTTAAGTAAGTGATAAATCCTTACTGAGGAACCTAAGGCAACGTTATGTTCCATTGCAGAAGACAGGAGAGCTACTCACAACTTGCATTTAAAAAAAAAAAACAGGCAACTAAATAGCTAATGCAATTCCAACTTTATATATTATTTTTAAAAAATATTTTATTTACTTATTTGACAGAGAGAGACACAGCGAGAGAGGGAACACAAGCAGGGGGAGTGGGAGAGGGAGAAGCAGGCTTCCCGCGGAGCAGGGAGCCCGATGCAGGGCTCGATCCCATGACCCTGAGATCATGACCTGAGCCGAAATCAAGAGCTGGACGCTTAAACAACTCAGCCACCTAGGCTCCCCTCTAATTCCATCTTTAAAAAATATATACATTTTTTGTATGCATTCAAAGTCTGGAAAGAAATGAAAATGTTTTCTCTCAAGGGCGGTGGGATTGTGGGTGATATCTTTTTTCTTGATACCTTCAAATATCAGTATATTCCACAAAGAGCATGTATTACTTTCATATTCAGAAAAGTAGTAATTCTGGGAGAAAGAACAAACATTCTGGGAGAAAAAAAGCAAACATTCAGTATTCTTGGTACATTTACAATTAAGAAGCCAGAGAAATCTTCAAACAGATTTATATTTTCAATATACCTAATGCCAATTCGGGCAGAAGGAAATTACATCAAGAATAAAGTAAAAAGGAAGAGACTATTATCCTAAAAGGAACAAAGGCAAGGGGCGCCTGGGTGGCTCAGTCGGTTAAGCGTCTGCCTTCCGCTCAGGTCATGATCCTGGGGTCCTGGGATCGAGTCCCACGTGGGACTCCCTGCTCCGCGGGGAGCCTGCTTCTCCCTCAACTCTTCCTCCCCGCCCCACCACCGATCTCTCTAACAAATAAAATATGAAAATCCTGGGATCGAGCCCCACATCGGGCTCCCTGCTCCTTGGGAGACTGCTTCTCCTTCTGCCTCTCTGTCTCTCATGAATAAATAAATAAAATCTTTAAAAAAAAAAATAACAAGAACAAAACCCAGGGTTGAGAGATAACTACATGCCCCAAGGCAACATGTCTGCTGTGTCCTGAACCCCACCTGCTCTGCCTTCGGGGTTCTGCAGCACATGTCCTCAGGATGCCCCTGGCGGGCTCTCCCCTCTACCGCTGGACCCTGGCTCCACGTCCTGACCCGCCCCCTGCCCCCGCCGTCCTCCCTGTAAGTCACTGCATGGGCACACCAGATCCAGCTGCCCTTCAACGGCTTTCACACCTGCTCAGTAAATATGGTTTGTACAGCCTGGGCTGGGCAGAGACCAGCTCAAATGCCTTTGAAACTCTTCACAGTATGCAACAGGAAACAGGCCATTCGTGGTGACTGACTCAAGAGCATCGGTTATTTTCATGAGTGGTGTGATCCCTTGCACGCCCGCTTTCTCTAGCACCACACAACTTCTAATAAACATAGGGAAATGAGACTCGTGCCATTAGAGAGGGGTAGGAAGCGCAAAGCTGGGGGCCAAACCCAAACCCATACCTTATTAGCGAGTTTCCACTCTGGGTATAGCTAAGTTTAAGATCGGAGCCGAGAGCGTCTCTGCAGTAAGAATAAAAGGCCCGGATGACTTCGAGAAACAAATTCCCAACCACTCGAGGCCCTGCAATTAAAAAGAAAATGGTCAGAGATGAATAATCCATATTTAAATCAATAAATGACATATGCGTGAAACAGAGTAACTATACACACAATTTTATTGCCTAAAATGCTCAGAAACTTTAGTTTGACAATGACAACTTTACTGGGGGAATAACATCCATTAAAATGGCCAATATTTTTTTTTTCTGGGTGGCTCAGTCGTTAAGCGTCTGCCTTTGGCTCGGGTCATGATCCCAGGGTCCTGGGATCGAGCCCCACATCGGGCTCCCTGCTCCGCGGGGAAGCCTGCCTCTCCCTCTCCCACTCCCCCTGCTTGTGTTCCCTCTCTCGCTGTGACTCTGTCAAATAAATAAATAAAATCTTAAAAAAAAATGGCCAATATTTTTGTAGCACTTACCATGTGCTGGACACTGTTCTAAATATTTTGTATCTGTTACCTTATTTACTCCTTAAGTAGCCATATGACCAGGTATTACGTTGTTGTACTGACTACAGAGAAGGGGACAGGGACCGAGAGGTGAAGGAACTACTCCAGGCCAGACTCTGTCTGGGGGAGCCAAGACGTATGCTCAGTGTGCATAAGTGTGTATAAACTGCTTGGCCAGAGACACTACTCAGCACAAATACCAATGGAATAGGGCAATTTTCCTACTTTACATTCTTTTAAAAACTTTTTTACATTTTTATTTTTTTCAAGATTTATTTATTCATTTTAGAGAGAGAGTGAGCGAGCGGGGAGTGGGAGGGACACAGAGAGAAACCCAAGCAGACTCTACACTGAGTACGAGCCCAACGTGGGGCTCAATCTCATGACCCTGGGATTGCAACCTGAGCCAAAACCAAGAGTCAGACACTTCACCAACTGCCCCACCCTGGCGCCCCTATTTTTTATTTTATTTTTTTAAGTAATCTCTACACCCAGCATGGGGCTCCAACTCATGACTCTGAGATCAAGAGTCGCATGCTCCACTGACTGAGCCAGCCAGTTGCCCCTCTAAATTCTTTTAATCATGAGCTAGAACCCCACAAAAGAAATACCACCACTCCTGCAAAGCTTATTAAATGGCACAAAAGAATATAACCAGCTGCAGGTTAGGGAAGCATTCCTGCCGATTAGGCAGGTGGAAGGCAACTAGATATTTCCGCTCTACACACAGTAACCATCAGGCAGGGAAGGGACTGACTTCTCACCCATGTACACAAACGGATGAAAACAGGATCGATTCAGAGGAAATGAAAGCTCTGTCAATATATCTGTGTTAAAAAGCAAAGATGGATCCAATCTTTTATGCTTCCTTTTCATAAAAACAGAGGATGTGCCTCTGAGAAAACTTTTTCCACAATAAGGCCCACATACATTTTATCTATTGTATAAGAGAGCTGAATGCTTTTTACAAATGAAGGCAAGTTTGTTGCCATGATTGAAGGAGAAAACAAGGCAGTGGGTGAAGCCTGGTAGCAAAAGAATGACCGCCCTGGGCCTTCCAGCTCTACTTCTGTGTGATCCACTCCTCTGCCTCTCAAGTACATCCTCCCTGGGGACAGATAGAAATTTTAGACTTAGAAATTAACAGATAGAAAACTTAGACTGTTAGATCAGGCAGAAGCCTGCCATTCACCCCCTTCTGGAAATGACAGGGCGGCGGTGGGGGGAGCTCAAGCTGACAGCAACATTTCACTTGGCTCACCCAGGTGCAGGGTCGAGACATAAAACACCCATCCTCCAAAATGTGGTTACGTTTTTGCTCTGGATATTTCCCCAAGTTATGCAGGAAGCTCCCCATACACTTACATAGCTCACTTCATTTTTTAGCCAAAATCATGATTTTTCTGAGCTGCAGTCACTCGAAAGAGGAAAATCTAATGGAGCCATCACTGGTTGAGGTAGCAGGGGAGGGGAAGGATGGGGGGAAGGGCACAGGGCAGCTTCAGATGGCACTTAAGGCCGAGCTTGGAGGGACAAATGCTTCACGCTTTGACTTTGGTTAAGAGCAGTTAGAGCGTACATGTCATGGGATACAAGGTCATCTGTGTTACATGACTGAGCATCTCGGGTATGGTGGGTCTGCGTGCAATCAGGTAAGCAGCTGTGTCCTGTCAGCTTAGGCTCTAGAGTCAAACCGACCACGTTTTAATCTCAGCTCCTGGGCAGAGATTTGCCAGAGTAGCAAGTCACTTACTCTTACTCAACCTTGGTCTTTCCATCTGTAAGATGGGAACAGTGAGAAAACCCACTTCAGGGTTGTTGGAGGCAAGGAGGTACGTATGGAGACGTACATTAGATGACATGTACAAATCACTTCACACAAAAAAATTGCTCAAAAAATGTCAGCTGTGATTATTAACAACAGTGAAAACACATGAGGACCTCAGAGTGTCCCTTCCATACAACTTGACTGGATGCCTTTTTTCCCCTTTGCATCCCTAGAGCCGAGCATCGTCCCTGCCACACAGCAAATGCTCCATGTGTGCCCCTGAGTGAATAAATGAAGGGTCTCCATCCTCCACTCTAAGACCAGAGGGAGAAGGGACCTCAAAAATGCACTCGATTCTTGTTCTCTGCAAACAGCTACCAGGCAGTGTGCAAATCCTGAGCGCTCAGATGATACCATCAAACTTGAAATCCCAGGGCGCCTGGGTAGCTCAGTCGGTTAAGCATCTGCCTTCAGCTCAGGTCATGATCCGGGGGTCCTGGGATAGAGCCCCACGTTGTCGGGCTCCCTACTCAGCGGGGAGTCTGCTTCTTCCTCTCCCTCTGCCCCTCCCCCCACCTGTGCTCTCCTGCTCTCTCAAATAAATAAAATCTTTAAAAACAAAAAACAATAATTAACAAAAAACCCCTCAAAATCCTGGAGAAGATGAGGACCCCATTATGGTGTTCAAGTGACTGGATGTTAAGATCTTTTTTTTTTTTTTTTAAAGATTTTATTTATTTATTTTACAGAGAGAGAGAGGGAGAGCGAGCACAAGCAGAGTGGGAGGGAGAAGCAGGCTCCCTGTTGAGCAAGGAGCCCAATGCGGGGCTCAATCCCAGGACCCCATGATCATGACCTGAGCCGAAGGCAGATGCCTGACTGAGCCACCCAGGTGCCTTGGATATTAAGATCTTACTGTGAATGGATATCAGAGCAATTTCCATTCTTTAAGCAAGGGAGAGAAGGTCATTTTTTTAGCTGATGCTCACAGGACCACAGTGTGTAACAGGGGACCTTTAGGAACCGGAGTCTAGTTCAACCCGGTTCATTTGGCAGAGGAACAGACCGAAGCCCACAAGGCGGAAGTGGCTTGCCCCAGGTCACAAGGCAAAAAGATGGAGGAGGGTCTCCTACCCCAACCCCTTGAAAATAAAATCAAAGCTCATTTGAAGCCTGATATTTGACTGAAGAAACATTCTCACAAAGTACGGTATGTGCTCTGTAGGTTGCATACACAGGTGTGCACAAGAGGAGCTCAAAGGTATTTTTCTAATGAAAATGTTCAGAATATTGTGCAAAACTTTTAAGTGGTGCCTAGATATGATAACTGAACACATGACTAAAGTACTTCAAGATTTGGAAACTCCAATGACGGAATTACATTCAAAATAACGTGTTGATTGTGTCTCACACAGGCCATCCACAGTGGGCCCACAATGGCGACCGCACTTTGCACATTACCTATTTCCGGCTTGTCAAGCAGACTGAAGAGGACGCGGAACGGCTTCAGGTACGCGTGGTGACGTTCCTCTACGTCGGCATCTGAGAACTTCTGGTGCAGTATTTCGGCTAGACCCTGTGTTTTTTTTTTTTTTTTAAAAGCCACAGATCAGGATACTGTACATAGCACAGTTTGACATTATTAGTTGTTCTACTTGTAAATACGCTGGGACAGAGAGAAAACCAGTCACACAGCACAGAATAAGCACACAGAAGGTTTCCCCACTGTGGATCCAGGGCACGGCCCGTGTCTGCTTTGAGGTCCTGCCCATCAATCCACTGAGGAATCATGATCAGGAATGTTCTGATTGGGATCTACTTTCCAGAAAGGCTCCTTTACCTCAACTAAAAGATCCTTGGAATATTTTTCAAAAAAATACGAGGACTGGTCTTCGTAAGAATTTGAGAGTTCAGATTCTGGCACAATGGTATTTCCTTTAATATCTGAACCTATAAAAGAACAAGGACCATGAGCTGTTAACAAGATCTACAGTTTTAAGGTACATAATATTGTACAAAGGTCTCACGCTCCAGCATTTTTAAAAATAGAATTCCTCTAACAGAAAACCAAATTCCAATCTGGCAAGACTAAGTCACATTTTCTTCTGACAAAAATGTGGTGTACTAAGGATTCCACCTCAATAGGCATCAATTTAGTTTGTCCTGAGAATTCACCCTCAGTGTCTTTGACAAGTCTGATTACAAGGATCTAATGGAACGAGGATCAGTTTTAAAAACCAGTGTTTGTATGGCAGTATGTGAAATCAAGCTGTTCTCATCTATATGCCCTTATTTTGAGCCCTGGGTAAGTCTGTGAGGTCTTCGGGACAAGGGGAGGCAACTCATGGTACAAGGAGAGAGCGTGGACTCTGGGGCCGAGCCTAACAGGTCGGACCCAGCACTGAACTTGGATCCTGGGTCCTCTCTATACACAGCAAGTCAAGGCCAACTAGGACGGAGCTGAGCGTTTAGCAAAATCATCCTTTTGATAAAAATGCTTAAAGAGCCTGTAAATATTCTTCTATTCTTCATAAGCTTCCATGCAGTGGGTTCTGAAAGTTCTATAACCAGGGAGAAGAGAGGAAAGAAAGGGTTCAGAGAACTTTCTGACTTTGGTGTGAGAAGACCTCTATGTTGAGGGTTATAAAAGCGGTGAAGCAGGGGCACCTGGGTGGCTCAGTCGTTAAGCGTCTGCCTTCGGCTCAGGTCATGATCTCAGGGTCCTGGGATCGAGCCCCACGTTGGGCTCCCTGCTCAGCGGGAAGCCTGCTTCTCCCTCTCCCACTCCCCCTGCTTGTGTTCCCTCTCTCGCTGTGTCTCTCTCTGTCAAATAAATAAATAAAATCTTAAAAAAAAAAAAAAAAAGCGGTGAAGCAGAGGAGCAGTGAGACTACTCTGCATGGATGCGTCATGGTGGATGCATGTCCTTACACATCTGTCTACACCCACAGAAAGCACACCAGCAAGAGCAAGCCCTGATGGAAACCATGGAGTCTGGGTGATGACATGCCAGCGCTGGTTCATCGACTGGGACAAATGTGCCACCCTGGGGGGGGGAGGGGCGCCTGGGGGAAGCTGGGAACTCTTTCCACCTTCCTCTTAGTTTTGATGTGAACCTAAAACTGCTCTAAAAAAAAAAAGAGTCTAAAAAAAAAAAAAAGCTATGGAATCCTTTCACGGTTGCTTGGTATACCGCTTCTGCTCAGGTACACAAATGTGGGGATTTATAAAATTCAGAAAGTGCTAGCCTCCTAGCCCTGTGGTCTCCTGGACTCTTGTGTCTGTGAAGCCTTCCAACCAACAGTCAGGGGCTCCTACAAGTTTACAGGCTGTCTGCAGAAACACAAGCCTGGGTTTTTAAGCTCTCCCCTTAAGTTACCCAAATGTCTTACAAAACTGTCAATGCCACAAACATTCCCATCCATCCCAAACCATCTTTTACACAAACTCCGTAACATTTGTGGGTCTTCTCTCACACCCCCAAACCGATGAGACTTCTTTACAGCAACAAGCTTCTACTTGAATAAGGTTTAGCTACAATTTTTTTGTGGTATTTCAAGCTTCTTAAAATGGAGTTCAATATTCAATATTCAATAAATATCCCACTTATTTATGTCCCTGTTTTTAAATGTAATACCTGCAACATAACCAAAGCTACAGTGTAGCAGAACTCAACTGACTGGGCCATATTCAGTCAGCATGCTAACTTTCCATATCTCATAATTCAGAAACGTATCACAAAGATTGAAACTTGTTCCAAAAATCAGCACTAAAAGGTTTCACGTTAACTTTGACTTTCACTTGTTGGATACTGCTCAGTACCTAGTAACCACGCATAAAGTCTTCTGTTCAGAGACATGTCTCTCCTCAGTAGGGTCTGGGTGGCTGCTGACAGGATCTGCACGATTTCAGATCTGAGCAGGGGAATGGCTCTCTCACTGGAATCCTATTGGAGGACAAAGAACACTTTACTGCAAAGGGATGATGAAGTAGATTATTGGCTTTCTGACCCGAGGCCCCTCCTACCAGTCTATAAAGCTTTATCTTAAAAAGGTCATTCTCAAAAGGAGTTGGTTCTCCACAATGCCCACAGACAGAAGCCATTCAGTTTTTGCTATGGAAACGTCATCCTCACAAAAAGGAACAAGGATCTTTAATTGGCTGAAAGCAAACTGTGATCTGCCAACTGCCTGAGGTCTATCCCACCTGCCCCACGTCCTCAGGAAATACCAGTGACTTCCCTGGAAGAACACAAATGACTTACCAGACAGGTATAAAATGGAAAGAAGAACAGAACAATTTCCAGGTTATTTCTTTGCACCAGGACATTTGAGTCCAACAGTGAGGCACACAGAGACTTTACCTGTGAATGGTAAAACAGCATGAACATTTCACTCCCAAGACATTTAGCAGCATTTGCAGGCTACTGTTTACAGTCATAAAAATGAAACTAACTTTTCCTGGGAATCTTGAAACCACTGTGCGAAATCATGTGGAACAGATCAGTAAGGTGTAAATGTGGGAAATGTGGGTTCTAGCCCTAGAAGCTGGGGGGCAGGGTGTGTTGGAGGAGGTCATCGACAAGACGTGACCTGGCTGACCTGTGGAGCTGGAGATGCCTCACCTCCCTGGTCCTGGAATGTGCATTCTGCTTGCCCCCCCCTGCTCCAGAGGTCCCCGAGGGACACAGCCTTGAGACAGATGTGGCTTTGAAAACACCCACGCAGTATATGTGACTGAGCCCAGTTAAGGCCTCTACATAAACTTTTAAGATTTGGCAGGTGGGTACTGTATTGTATGGATGGAGGCTTCTGGGATTTGTCCTGCAAAACCAACCACCCTGACCTGCACGTACGCAGGCAGGTTAAGGAATGTTGTGTGTGAGACTCGTGCTGCATAGGTGACCTCAGGAGCTGGTTAGTGGACATTAGCTGACCTCCAGGTCAGAACTGGCCCTTTTGGTCTGGATGCCAAGAGTTATGAAATTTGCCTTGCATCCCCTCCTGCTCCAGGTTGGGCTGGCCCCCCCGGAATGGAATCCGGGCGAGGAGGCGAGCACACCCAGTCCGGCTCCTTGAAGATATAAAGACATGATAAAATAAGAATGCAGTTCGCACCAAACTGAACATAGGTGAATAACTGTTTAACTTCAGACCTCATCATTTGCTCTATAAACACGGCCTTATGGGGATAGTCAGTCTCAGCTGAGGGGAGGATGCTCCGCCCAGGCCTCTCCATCGGGACTCCAGCCTGGCTGTCTCCACGGGGTTTCCCCAGCTAGTGAGGTTGGATGTTGTAAGTACCCGATTTGATGGAACTCTGTCTTATTCTCCTTTACTGCTTACTATTGCCCTCATCTATACACAGATTTCCCTTTTCTTGTTTTGATTAGATTTTTATAATATCAAAAAAGTGTTTTTTCCCCTTCAAAACTGAGAGTACGGCTGCTGTGAATCTTTTCTTCAGAACAGACGTGGAGATCTACCGGACCTGTGGCCTCCCAAGACAAGCCAAGTAAGTTCCCTTGCTTATTAAACTGCCCACCTACCAACCTGGAGTGGCTCGCCTCTCCCTTTGGTCTCTCCCTGCCCTCCGCATACACGGGCCAGCTTCGGGTGACACCCAGAAGCTCCCAAGGAGGCTGTTAACTAACAGTGTGACATCGAAGAATCGGTCAGCTGCAGCCCTCGCATGTTCCATCTGAGAGCTGGAGAGGCTTGGACCAGAGGGTCAGGTTCTAAGACCTCAAATTCTATGATCCTAGAAAGGAATGCCTTGAGGTTCCAATAGGGACTTCTGGCTAACCTAAAACTCCAAAGACATTCCATTAAATGGACTCCAAACCAAGTCAATACATATTTTGTGTGTCTTTTCCAAATACAGATACATGTGATACAGAAGAGCCATAAGAGAAATGCTAATAAAAAGCTACGAGACTTTAGAAGAGGGGAGGGAGAGATCATTCAACTGGGGAAAACAACCCAAGTCTGTGGGAAGGCTGAGCTGGAAGGACAGTGGGGATGTGCATGGAGGTCATCAAGAAGGGATGGGGAGTGAGTGCAAGGAGCCAGGAGGTGGCATCACAGACCTACAGGCCAGGCTGGGCAGTCCATTTGGGAGTGCAGAAGGCCTGAAGGGAGGGCAAGGCATTGGTGGGTTGGGAGTGGACTTACAATACTCTTGAGTTTGGACTTTATCTGTAGGCAAGAGGAATCCAGATATATTTCAAGCTAAGCAAAGCTATGTTTTAGCAAAGCAAAGAGCTAAGAGCGATCAAAAAAGCCTGGATGGGCAGAGGATGGGATGGGGAGGAGCCAGTTGGAAGATTATGGCAAGGTCCAAGCAAGCATCAGAAGCTGAAGGAAGCAGGGCAGTGAAAATGGAGACACACAAGCCTGTTAGGGTTTACCACCAGGTGGCGACAGACTGCAGGCCATTAGACACACAAGCTGTAAGTTTCGGGAGAAGGGAAAGATCCGGGGGGGTCATGAGGAGACAGCCTCGCCAGGGAAGAAAGCAGCCCTCCGAAGGGCCTGGGGATGGATATCCGAAGAACTCTGACAGTCTTGGCTTGAGAGCAGCCAGAGGAGAGGACGACGGCAGGAGCAGGACTGAGAGACAGAGACCGGAGGAGGAGGGAGCCTGAGGTGGGGGGGGGGGGCAGTGAGACACAGGCCGGGGAGGAAGCAAGGTTCTAGCTAAAGCAGGAGACTCTACGAGGCCCCTGGAGCGCTGCTTACAGCTAACCGTACCACTGAAGCCTGGGGGCGCCTCCAGAAGGGCCCTCTTTAGGTGCAAATATGTACCTGAATATGTCAATCCTTAATGCATATGTGAAAGACCACCACCACCGTCCTGGGTTTCACCCTGCGTACTGACGCCTCCTGTCTTGCTCTTAAGCAGAGCGCACACACTCTGACGCCCAGGACACCTCCATTTCCCTGCTGCTCACACCAATGTCCCTTTGCAGCCCCAGCTGGCAACCTGTGCACGAGGAAGCCGGCCCCGCCTGCCCCGCTCTGCCCCCCTGATGAGCAAAGCACCCACCGTGAGATGGTAATCCGTCCCCAGCATGTACTTCTGCTCCTTGCCCGGGCAGTCCCTGCTGATGTGGCCCACCACAAAGAGCGAGGCGGGAAGGCGGATGGCCGGGCTCACCAGGACGCTCCCCCAAAGGGCAGCGTAAAACACCTCTCTACCGACCACCAGGGACAGTCTCAGGAGCAGAGCGTCTGTTCTGTGGACAAGAGATACGGGCTGTAAGGGCTCGGTCCCAGCAGCCACCGCTTGCTTGGCCTCTTCCCCCCTGCCCCCGTGGAACCCCATTTCCTCATCCTCCTGAGTGGCGGCCATCTCTTGCCTTTCTGTTCTGTCCACCTGCCAGTGGCCACTGAAATGGAGTTTGCTAAGACAAACATGTCCCCAAGATGTACGGCCTCTTGGCCAATAGGAAGTGTCTGACTGGTTGTGTCTGTGGATCTGCAGGAAGGGCCATTCCACCGCCACAAAGGGACGAGCGGATCAGCCTCAAGAGGTTGGTGCAACTGACTGGAGACTTAAGAAATGATAAAGATCCCCCCACTTGAGCACAGTCAGGGGACATTTGACTTTAGAAACACTGGGGTAGGGCGCCTGGGTGGCTCAGTTGGTTGGGCGACTGCCTTCGGCTCAGGTCATGATCCTGGAGTCCCGGGATTGAGTCCCGCATCGGGCTCCCTGCTCAGCAGGGAGTCTGCTTCTCCCTCTGACCCTCTTCCCTCTCGTGCCCACTATCTCTCATTCTCTCTCTCTTAAATAAATAAAATCTTAAAAAAAAAAAAAAAAAAAACACTGGGGATAAAATTTGCCGGGGCCTCCCACTCGACAAATTCCACAAAGCCTGTCACTCTGCCCACTCTGCCCGGGCTTCCACAAAGCGCGCCCCTATGTTGACTTCCGCTCTGGAACGTTCTCCTGCTGATGCCTGACATTTCTTTGTCCCTTATCTCTATCTGGGTCTCTCTCCCCTGACACGCCATCAGCAACTTCATGTCCGTCCTTTAAGAGAAGCAGTGTCATCAGCAGGTCTGGGTTTGTTTTTTCCATGGATACTGACCAAGGCCAGGCCCCCCGCCTCTGCTCCGTGGCCTGTGTGCAGCTGACTAGGGCACCTGCCCTGTCAACAATGGAAACGGCTTTGGTAGGCCGATGAGAGCCGCTGTTGATAAAACAGCAGAAGCAAATTCCCACAGGGGGATTTCACTGAATGAGTGGACAGACTCAAAATCCAAAAGCATTCCACCCCTCGCGTCTCCTATTTGCAAAGAAGACACACAAACATCACAGAAGGAGCAGCCCAGTGTGATGCAGTGGGCTACCCAGCTTCCTGGAGTCAGGCCTCTGTTGTCTAAATCCCGTGTCTGCTTCCTGGCAGTGGTCCCTAGGACGAATGTACATGTTAGCTGTCAGCTAGGAGATACAGAAGAGAGAGGGAGATGTTCTGAGCAGGACTGGAGAGTCTCGTGTAAAACCCCGCATGGACGAACAGAGTCAGCGCTCGGGCCCCACTGCCTGCCATGACCACCGGGTCTGCATCCTTAGCATCTGGATGATCACCGGCCACACAGGTTGCACTCAAAACCATTGTGAAATGAATGCCACCCCTTCCCTTTTATTACGACTCAAATCGTCTTCAGCTTACTTTTCAATAATCAGTTCAGGGTATACAAAGACTTTTCATACAAAAATTTATCTACTACCATTTTTTTTTTTTTTTTAAGATTTGAGAAAGAGAGAGAGAGAGTGCATGCATGCACATGAAGGGGGAGGGGCAGAGGAAGAGAGAGAGATTCTCAAGCAGACTCCCCACTGAGTGAGGTGCCCAACACAGGGCTCGATCCCACGACCCTGAGATCATGACCTGAGCCAAAATAAGGAGTCAGATGCTTATCCGACTAAGCCACCCAGGTGCCCCTACTACCTTTTTATATTAATAGTGAATTTTGTTTTTTTTAAAGCTAGTCTGAACTCTTTTGTCTCATAAAATATGTGAATTTTACCGTGCAAATGATGCACAGTATCATCTTTATAGAAAAACAAAACTGAAGAGGTATGAGTAACAGCCAAATGTTTAGGAAAAGCATACAAAAGGGTTTAGTGGCTAAAGATACCGACTGATCTCCTATCGAGGCTGAGCAAACAAATACGGCTTATCTTGCCCAGCTCTGAAAATAGTGCAGCAAAGGCCCCAATTTGAGGCAGAGGCATGGTGCAGCAGGTGGGCCAGATGGGTCACTGTCCCCTGGGCAGACAGGATGTCCCTGAGCTAGGCAGATTCCTACAGTAGGAGATTAATTGAGAAAGCCCCTGGGAGTGCTCCCCTCTCCCCAGGATCCCCCTCAGGGGAAGACTGACGCTTAGATAAAACCCATGGCAAACACTGCAGTGTACACACTGATACCACGTTCCCCTTCGCTCAGAACAGTGTATTCCCAAAGTCAGTTGCACAGAACACTGGCCACGAGCTGGTCCACAGACAAGAAATCTGGGTAATGCCACCTCAGCTATCTCTTCTTCAATATTCAGAATGCACCAGCTAGTTTTCTTTATTAAAGAAATGCAGCTTAAGTCTCATTTTATCCTAAAAAAATAGACATTAAAAAAGTAAACGATGCCATGGCTCACAAAACGGTGATTATGACAAGCCTTGGCTATGGAAAGCACAGCGAAGAGCAAAGATAACTGGGTTAAGAGGCAAGTAACTCTCTACTAAATAAGAATCACTCCCATCATCTCAGACATGAAATTCCAAAATTAGCACACACATTTGAGAGTCTTTTCTATTAGAAATCGAATCTTTTCTATTTAGAATCTTTTCGAATCTTTTCTATTTAGAATCAACCAGCAACCTCCAAACCCTTCCTACTTCCATCCCTCCTGCCTCACCCTGGCTGGCGTGCTCATGCCTCCTGTGAACACCAGCTCACTCGCATGACACCAACACGCTCTCCTCTATTCGATGGACAGCAAGTGACACAGACTGCTTGCCATGAACCCGAAGCCTTTCCCAACTTTGGCCAGGTAGCCACTTGCCTAGTGGACGGTCCTGGAAAGCCAGGCTATCACAAGAGCAAAGAGCTTGGGGCGTGAGCATCTGAAGGAGCACAACAGTGACAACAGCGACCTGCATCACCACAGGTCAGGTCCATGTCCAGAGGGGTAAAAAAAATTCTAGAACCAGCAGAGCTCACCGTGGTGCCTGGAATCAACCAAAAGAAAGGTCAATAAATATGTTTCCAGGCGCCTGGGTGGCTCAGTCAGTTAAGCGTCCAACTCTTGATTCTAGCTCAGCTCATGATCTCATGGGTCATGGGACTGAGCCTCGAGTTGGGCTCCATGCTCAGCGGGGAGTCTGCTTGAGATTCTCTCTCTCCCTCTTCCTTTGCCCCTCCCCCTACTCACTTGCACGCTCTCTCTAAAATAAATAATCTTAAAAATATATATATATATATATATATATATGTTTCAACTACTATTTAAATGGGGCTCTCTCAACCCTGACATGATGGACTTTGGGCCAGATAAGCCTTCGTCACAGGGACAATCATGTCACTGCAGGATGTTTAGCGCTAGACGCCAGTAGCACCCTCTCTACCCTGTGGTAACAGCCGAAAGAATGATGCCAAATGTCCCTGGGGGATATGAATCAGCCCAGCTGAGAACCGCGGACTCACATTTCTGCTTGCTTACAGACCTCTGCGAATAGTCACCTTTCCCCCAAATCCTCAGAAGAGGAGTCTGGAACTTTCTCCACACTACTTCTGCTTTCTCAGTGCAGCAAAACGCAGTTGTGAAGCTACTTCATGGGCACTTGAAAGAAGAAAATCTGGCCAGGAGTAATTTGCAGGCACACAAGGATTAGAAAGCCAGGGTGAAGCATTAGTCCTAACACTGGCCAGAGTTTCATGGACAAGCACAAGCCAGGAACAGTCTGCGCCTCCAGGGAACTTGTGAGTCACCCGGCCTGCAGCGGTCCCAGCCTAACTCAGCCCTCTGTGTTTGCTGCCAACAGGGACATCAGGACCCTCCCCCTCACCCCCCACCCCGCCCTTTCCTGTTCCTGCACAGTGTTTGCTGGGGGTGTCTGCCTCGGCTCCTGAACACTTAGGGGAAGAAAGAGTTGCCAACTTCTCTCAAACTAACATGGATACAGAGACCAAAGACTCTGGTGCAGTCATCCCAATTACTGTGCCCATACACACCCACTCAGAGATTCTAGAACTCTCGACCAGCATCCACCTCGGAGAGCTGATAACGAATGGCTTTGGGGTGCTGCCGACACTGGGCCTGGTTTTCTCTCATGGCTCCATCTACTCAGTGATTCATGCAGCTCTACTCAGCTCTTGGTTCGATGTCAAGAAATCACACCCAAAAAATCCATGTTAAGCAACTTTAGCAAATGTTCAAATGAACCCTCACTGATCAACTAAGAGAACGCACAAAAACACCCCAACTATTTACACTCTTCTGGTGTGATTCATTCTTACAAATTAAAAAAAAAAAACAACTGCAATACATTTTGGGAACTGATGTGCTCATCTGTCAGATGATGGAAAAAACATTTATATACACTGTGATACACGGATCTGTTTGGGAAACATGAATGGGCCAGAACTTCTAGAAAGAGCCTGGGACAGATCTGAGAAGCGTCCTCTCGCTGACTTCTACATGACCTTCCGCTCATTCCCTCCACACACCTACCAATCCTGCGTTTGGCCACAGGCTTAAAATAGCCCCAAGACAGACTCTGCCTCCTAAGGAAGTAGATCCTACCGACCCGACCCACTGCAAAGGTGGACTCATTACTGGGAAGTGGGAAGCCACCACCTGCTCTATGTGAAAGCTTGAAATGTTTGAAGTGCAAATTTTTGGTTAGGTTTATCAAATTCTACTGTAAATGCTCATGACTTAAATGTACCCTTGGTCACTGGCCACAATCCCTCAAACCATTCTAATTATTTGGTTTCTCTGAGTTTAGGGGAGCACTCCAAATAGACCTTGGATTGATTCCTTGATTCCACCCCAGCCCCCCACACCCCGCCCCCCCAGTCACAGCCAATGTGACAAAGGCGGTGTGGCTGGGGCCTCTGGCATGGGGGAAATGTGAGCAGTGCATGGTGTAATCAAATGGAAACTTTTGCAAGCACAGAGGTTTCTAAACCTCCCATTCAGGTTGCACATGGCTCTTAAAGCAGGTCCTATTAACAGAGGTTAATCACAGCGATCACTCAGAATGATTAATATGATGGTAGTGAGCTCTTAATGTGATGATTCCCCAGAGAAACAGGATACTGTGTACATCCAATAGTCTGGATGGATTTATGCTTTCTTCTGCTCCTAAGCATGACCAAAAATAACCCCTGCATGAACTTTTATGCATACGAGCTTTACAAATTTCCCCAAAGTGCTGCTGAAATTTGTCAAGCTATTCTGCTTAGCATCGCCTTTGCGAGCCCCAGCCATCAGTGAAGCATGGCTCTGCTTCGCCAGAGAAGCAGCCTAGTATAACGGGAAGAAGGAAGGCTTTGGAATCTGACCTATGTGGCTTAGGATCCCAGCTCTGCCACTCGCTGACCGTGGGACTCTGGGAAACCTTCTCACTTTCTGACTCTCACCTGTGACTGCAGGCAATTCCCAGGAGGACACGGTATTTGGTCAGAGACCAGCACAGCAATGTCAAGCATCACCCCGACTTCTGCACCTTTCCCTGCCGCGCAGACCCCTGTACCTCCCTCCCCGCTTCTCCCAAAGCAGCAGCATCACACACAAGCCACAGAACTGTCAGCACATCCGTCAGGATGAGACCCACCTGTCATAGATCTCAGAGCCCTCCTCCAGGCCGGGCAGCAGGCCCACAATGAAGGCCTGGAGACTGGGCAGGAGCAGCTTCTGCAGTGGGAGAAAGTACTTCTCGTACAGGCCAAGCAGCACGGGCCTCACCGACATGGCCGCGTTTGCCAGAAGAGGAAACAAGCCACAGCTTTGGAAAAGAAAAAAGGGAGAGGAGGGACAAATGAGACACCGAATCAGGAGTTTGCAACCATCACCCGGCCACAGGGAGTTTTCAGAAGCAGCCAGCCAGCCGTTTACACTGGGGCTGCAGATGTTTGCTTATCACGGGATGGTCCCACCATACTGTTCTGCAAAGAGCAGGCATCTAGACAGTAGGTCCGTCATGGTTGTACCTGGAACACACTTAAAGAAAGGCCTGGGAGGGTGTGCTCCAGACGTGAGCGCTGGTTATCTCCTGCTGGCGTCTTTATGATGAATTGTTGCTCACCACTCCCTATTTTGCCATTTTCTCATCTTATGAACCGAAATACGGATTATTCAGGTAATAAGAATGTAATATGGTAGGGAAGCTACTATACCTGTATAGGAACAAATCCTTGGCCAGCCATTTGGTCCCCACAATTTTGAAGATAATCTCATAGGTTTCTAGGGCTTTTAGGTGCACACCGCTGGGCAAAGCAGGATGCAAGCACTGAGCTAACCTCTTGCTGATAATGAGCCGTCTTGGCAATAAGGAATACCTCAGGTTACTCTGAAGGGCCTGGAAAACAAGAGGGAAAACATGAGGAAGAAGGGAGCGACATTTACCATGTAAAGTAAATCTTCCAGGGCCAGGAAGACACGAGCAGATGCAAAAGGAAGATACAGGGCCTGCATGGGGAACACCGGGGGGGCCATGAGCCAGGGACCAGGGACATGGGTATCAGCAAAGCCCCTAGCAATGCTGGAGATGAGGCAGGCATCAGAATCAAGAGCAAGAGAGACCCTGTCACCATAAGACCAACTCCTCAGTCACACACGGAAACCCGGGTACCGGTGAGGGCTCCAGTCCACACCCGAGGCTAAGCAGAACATAGACTATATGGGGGGGGGGGGGGGGAGACTTGACCCTCATCCCTAAGAAGACCCTTGTCTGTGCGCTGGGGAAGCCCTTGGCATCTTCTGGGGAAGAAGAGGTCTGAATGAATTTTCCCCATCATTCTCCTAGCTCAGCTTCACAGGCAGGTGGCTCTGAGTGAGGGGTCACCCCAGAAGAGACGGGGGGCACACCTCTAGGCCATGACTCCTGGCATCTTCAGCACTTGGTGATCCTGCTGGGTGGGAAGGATCCACGTCCCACAGGAGAAATGCCCCACTCTGCCAGGCCTCTGCCGACTGGACACAGACCTTGTCTACACTAAAGCAGCCTGGGTATTTGTGGTAGCTGAGGAACACGGGCAGAAGTGTGAGCGGATCACTGCCGTTCTGCACGGCCTCAAGTGACCATGGGCAGAGTGCTGTGGCTGGGTGGCTCCTCATGACTCAATCTCATAATACAAAGTGTCTGTCATTATGGAACAATCCACAAATATTTGCTCAAAGCCTACAGGGTGAAGTCCACGCTTCTTAAAAAGCCACTCAAAGGCCTCCATAGCATGACTCCTGCCTGCTTTGCCTCCTCTGCCCCCATCCCCATCTCTTAATACTTCAGCTTCAAACTTTGTAGCAACACAGATCCATCTGTGGTTCCTGCCTGCCCCTCTGCCCAACCTCCTTCCTGTCCACCTGGCTAATTTTCCTCACATGAGATTTAGCATCTCCTTTCCTGGAGGCAGAATGGTCCCTGCCCTGGCAGGGCGCCCCATCCTGCATGTTTAGTGACTCCTGCCCTGGGCTACATGTGCACATCTGTCACCGATTTACAACTGTCCTAATGATTATCAGCTCCGGGGCTGACTTAGGCGGGGAGCAACTGGAGGGCTGGGTATGCGGTCTTCTCCTCTGTGGTTTTCAACACTCTGCACAGAGCCTAAAACAAAGCAGGTGTTCTGGAAGAATGTCACAAGATGTGTGTGATGCCAACCGCATTCTATCTGTGTCTCCCAACCGCTGGTCCCTGGACCATATGGTCTTAGGGCCATGACAGCTTTCTTTTTATAAACAAAGAAAACAATCCTGCCCCTAAAATATACGCTGAGGTTATGCAGGAGGTAAAGGGAAAGGAAGGAAAATAATATTTTTCATCGAAAGCCTGTAGTCTAATTGAACGCTCAAATTCAATAAATCCGCATCTCGGAGGAAAAAAAAACCATATAACTAGAGGTCATCGAGAAATACCTTAAAACATTATATATAAAAATCTTTTATTTTAAAACGAAGGGAAAGCCAACAAAATAATTTCTTAACGATTTTATTTATGAGAGAGAGAGAGAGAGGGAGAGAGAATCTCAAGCAGACTCCATGCTGAGCACAGAGCCACTTCCTGTGCATCCAATAGGATAATCGGATTTTTTTTTTTTTAAGTAGGCTCCATGCCTACTTATGGAGCATGGAGCCCAACATGGGGCTTGATTGAACTCACGACCCTGATATCATGACCTGAGCTGAAATCAAGAGTCAGACACTTAACTGACTGAGCCACCCAGGTGCCCCCAAAATAATTTTTTTTAAATGTGCTCCTGTCAAAACAAATCCTGAGGTAAGCTGAAACACATGCTGTAACAGGATAAGAACAAAGTGAGACAGCTTTGGCGGAGGGGAAATGAATGTGCCAAATGCACAGGAAACTGCATTTTATTATGGACATTTTCAAACACATAGAAAAGCAGATGGAACAGCAATATAACGCTCCCCTGGCTTCAACGAGTATCCAGTGCCGGCCAGTCCTGAAGACTCGGCTTTTAGAAAATCATGTCTGTGACTCAGCCGGCCGTGGGCTTTCTCCAGGGCCTCTGTCTTCACCTGTAGCAACTGTTTTTGTCAAGAGCAAGCACTTGTGTGGGTTTTTTTCTAAGATTTTATTTATTTGAGAGAGAGACAGAGAGAGTATGAGCCAGGGGAGGGGAGAGGCAGAGGGAGAAGCAGACTCCCCGCTGGGTGTGGAGCTGGACACGGGGCTCAATCCCAGGACCCTGAGATGATGACCTGAGCCAAAGTCAGACGCTTCACCGACTGAGCCGCCCAGGTGCCCCCAAGCACCTGTTTATTAAGTCACTACCCACTCTCATATTGCTCAGTGTATTCCAAGGACTCCTGCTGCTTGAGATAGAAAAGATGGGGCACACCCAGTGTGGTGGGTCACCTGGGACTCACCAGCATTTGTCTTCCTTGGGCTGTGCATGTCCAGAATCCCATTTCTCTGCCCTTTTGACCCTGGGTGTGGCAGAATGACTGACTCTGGCCAGTGGGGTGAGTGGAACAATATGTGTCATGCAGGCCACAGACTTTAAAAGCCAACTCAAAGCTTGTTGCATTCTCTTTTCTTGACTCTAAGATCATGGACATGTGGGTTGAGCTGAAGCTCCTCCCAGCCTGGCTCCCTCAGAAATTATAAAACAGAAATCACGTGCTGACCCAGTGAGGCAGAACTCAACCATGTAAAACTCACTGAGATTAGGGATTGTTTGTTACCATGGC
Organism: Callorhinus ursinus; assembly: GCF_003265705.2. Taxonomy (NCBI): domain Eukaryota; kingdom Metazoa; phylum Chordata; class Mammalia; order Carnivora; family Otariidae; genus Callorhinus; species Callorhinus ursinus. The sequence continues at coordinate 1,431,262 of NW_027397063.1, forward strand.
ATAACCCTCTCTATCCTGACTGATAAACCTCTTCCCACATAAATGCAATTACAACGAACCACAACCATCCATTCCAAATGAATGAGGCTGCTTGCTATTTCTTTTTCATTTAAATGTGTGACTTAATTTATTTGAAAAAAGACATAGGAAAAGAAACATAACAAGCACTGAGGCTGTGACCAGTAAACGAGGAATAGATTATTCACTGTTTGCTGTCTGTGTTAATCCACGCAAACATGGCATGTCTGAGAAAGGGACTCAGTGCTGTCGAGGGAAAGGTGGAAAGATAAAGGAAGCTGTCGGATCTGAAAATTCAGCAAAAACAAAGGATATAAACAGACCATACTTAAAAAATGAGAAACTGCTTGTCGTTCCTGGTAAGAAAAACGCAATTAAAACTACAAGAAAGTACTATTCTTTTCACGCATCAGGCTCTCAAGTTAGATCAAAGCACACAAGTTCAGGAGCGGAGCACAGCCACGGAGAGACCGTGAGCCAAGCTGAGTTCTTCACCGAGTTAGGATGTAGCCAGACAGACCCTGCAAGCCTGCTCCTTGGGGTGGTTAGGAGATTGAACATTTCTGCATCATTTTCATCACTAATCATGGGGCTAAAATTGTGCCTAGGTCATAGTGGCTGTGCTAACCCACTTCCCATAGAGCCTGGCACTTAACAGGTGCTTTCACACTGAGGCCAGGCAAACAAACAAGACTGCAATATTATAATTCTGGTTTACCATGTGAGCTTGAGGATGAGAAGCTGACATTCCATCCCACCATTTGCTTGTTGGGCAATTTCTGACTATGGTTTCATCTATAAAAATGGAAATCACGGCAGCTCACAAAGTTGCAAGCATCAAATGAGACACCCCCTACAAAGAGTAGAGCAATGTCTGCCACCCAGGAGGCAGCCAGCAAACACGACCTCTTATCATGACAAACCAAAAATGAAGCACAACAGAGAGATGGACAGAAGATGCATTCTAAGACAATCCACTGAAACCCAGTCATTTACAGGCAATGCCCTTTACTGTCCCAAAAGTAAACAAGGACACTAGTTAGGTATGTTGATGAAGAAGGATGAGAAATACATCGAATCAGAAAAGCAAAGCTCAAACTGCTCTGTGTTTGGAGGTAAGATCCCTGCAGACCCAAAATATGATGAAAATCCCAAGAGACACTGTAGCCAAGGAGGAAATCTGCATCGATGAGGTGCAGTTGGGGAACATGAAATTTCCTTTTAAGAAGACAGAGTAAAAGATAAATAGTAATTAATATTTAGGATTAAAAGGGAAAATAAAATATTTCCTAAATGATATTTAAGGAAAATTTCTAAACAAACATTTTGCAAGTCTTTTTTTTTTTTTAAGATTTTATTTATTTGACAGAGCGAGAAAGATAGTGAGAGAGAGAGAATAAACAAGCAGGGGGAGGGCAGGCAGAGGGAGAGGGAGAAGCAGGCTCCTTGCTGAGCAAGGAGCCCAAGGCTCTACCCCAAGACCCTGGGATCATGACCTCAGCCGAAGGCAGACACTTAGCCACCCAGGCGCCCCAACATTTTGCGAGTCTTAAAACTGAAGATTAGAATCACCAGTTGAAAATACTTTGCATGCAGTGGATTCGGAGCACTTCTGGAAACAAAGGATTCCCCTACCAGAGCTCCTCCTCCCCCAGAGCGACAGACTTCATGCAGGAAATGAGGCTGTGAGCCCCATTTAAAAACACCTTCTGTGAACATGGACTGTTTTTCCATCTCTTTGTGGCTTCCTCAATTTCTTTCATAAGTGTTTTGTAGTTTTTAGAGTACAGATCCTTTACCTCTTTGGTTAGGTTTATTCCTACGTATATTATGGTTTTTTGTGCAATTGTAAATGGGATCGATCCTTTCTTTTTCTTCTGTCTCATTGTTAGTGTATAGAAATGCATCTGATTTCTGTGCACTGATTTTACATCCTGCCACGTTGCCGAATTCCTGGATGAGTTCTAGCAATTTGGAGGCGGAGCCTTTTGGGTTTTCCACATAAAGTATCATGTTATCTGTGAAGAGTTTGACTTCTTCATTGCCAGTTTGAATGCCTTTTCTTTTTGTTGTCTGATTGCTGAGGCTAGGACTTCTAGTACTATGTTGAACAACAGTGGTAATAGTGGACATCCTTGTCGTGTTCCTGACCTTTGGGGAAATGCTCTCAGTTTTTCCCCATTGAGAATGATATTCGCTGTGGGCTTTTCCTATATGACTTTTATGATATTGAGATATGTTAAAATGTCTATGTTACCCAGAACAATCTATACATTCAATGCAACCCCTATCAAAATACCATCAACTTTTTTCACAGAGCTGGAATAATCCTAAAATTTGTATGGAACCAGAAAAGACCCTGAATAGCCAGAGGAATGCTGAAAAAGAAAACCAAAGCTGGCAACATCAAAATGTCAGACTTCAAGCTATATTACAAAGCTATAATCATCAAGACAGTATGGTACTGGCACAAAAACAGACACATAAACCAACAGAATAGAATAAAGAACCCAGAAATGGACCCTCAGCTCTATGGTCAACTAATCTTGGACAAAGCAGGAAAGAATATCCAATGGAAAAAAGACAGTCTCTTCAATAAATGGTGCTGGGAGAATTGGACAGCCACATGCAGAAGAATAAAACTGGACCATTTTCTTACACCACACACAAAGATAAACTCAAAATGGATGAAAGACCTAAATGTGAGAATCCATCAAAATCCTAGAGGACACAGGCAGCAACCTCTTCAACCTCAGCTGCAGCAACTTCTTGCTAGACGGGTCTCCAAAGGCAAGGGAAACAAAAGCAAAAATGAACTACTGGGACGCACAGCAAAGGAAACAGTTAAGAAAACTAAAAGACAACCGACAGAATGGGAAAAGACATTTGTAAATGACATATCAGATAAAGGGCTAGTCTCCAAGATCTATAAAGAACTTATCAAACTCAACACCCAAAAAAAACAATCCAGTCAAGAAATGGGCAGAAGACATGAACAGGATTAAAAGGGAAAATAAAATATTTCCTAAATGATATTTAAGGAAAATTTCTAAACAAACATTTTGCAAGTCTTTGCAAGACTTTTTTTTTGCAAGAAATAAAATGTTCTTTCTCCAAAGAAGACATACAAATGGCCAACAGACACATGAAAAAATGCTTCACATCACCTGGCATCAGAGAAATACAAATCAAAACCACAATGAGATACCACCTCACACCAGTCAGAATGGCTAAAATTAACAAGTCAGGAAACGACAGATGTTAGTGAGGATGCAGAGAAAGGGGAACCCTCCTACACTGTTGGTGGGAATGCAAGCTGGTGCAGCCACTCTGGAGAACAGTATGGAGGTTCCTCAAAAAGTTAAAAATAGAGCTACCCTACGACCCAGCAATTGCACTCCTGGGTATTTACCCCAAAGATACAGATGTAGTGATCCGAAGGGGCAACTGCACCCTAACGTTCATAGCAGCAATGTCCACAATAGCCAAACTGTGGAAGGAGCCAAGATGCCCTTCAACAGATGAATGGAAAAAGAAGATGTGGTCCATATATACAATGGAATATTACTCAGCCATCAGAAAGGATGAATACCTAACATTTACATCGACGTGAACGGAACTGGAGAGTATTATGCTGAGCAAAATCAGTCAATGAGAAAGACAATTATCATGTGGCTTCACTCATGTGTGGAATATAAGAAACAGCACAGAGGATCATAGGGGAAGGGAGGGAAAACTGAATGGGAAGTCATCAGAGAGGGAGAAAAACCATGAGAGACTCTCAACTCTAGGAAACAAACTGAGGGCTGCTGGAGGGGAGGTGGGTGGGGGGATGGGGTAACTGGGCGATGGGCATTAAGGAGGGTGCGTGATGTGATGAGCACTGGGTGTTACACGCAACTGATGAATTACTGAACACTACATCTGAAACTAATGATGTACTATACATTGGCTAAATGAATTAAAAAACAAGAACAACAAAGCAAAACAAACAGCTTCTGGGTGAGCAGTATTAAGTAGCATCTCGCAAAGGTCCCTGAAGGGGAACACAAGCCAACTCTTGGTGCCGTTAAGGAAACAGTGGCCACCACGAAGATTCCCACTCTGGCTCTCCCAAATTCTCCAAGACTTTTCCTTTAGGTTCGCTGAGGGCTAATGCATGGCCAGGAGGGGACCATTCCATGTTTTCAGGGCAAACTTAAAAGGGAACAAGTCATCCAATGATTCATCCCCCCACTTTGGCTGCTAAAGATTTAGAGCTCAGGGTGGTGGTTCAGCCATGGTTGCTTTCTTCCGTGAGCCACTGACTCAGGAGCTCCTCTACCTGGGAGCTGTCGACTCAGGCATCCCTGGACACGAGGAAGTGTTTGGCCCATGTGGCCAGCCCACTTTTAGGATCTGAAAAACACCTCTCAGTAGGAAACTGGAGGCCTTCTGCTGCATCCTTGCTGAGAGCAAGATCAAGCCAGATGCCCACGGCTGTCGCAGCTTTTCAAAAAGAAAATGTTCTATTTAGAAGAGCCCTGGCCTAGGAGGTTTCAAAACTGAGTGCTGTGCATTGCTGGTGGGAATGTAAAATGGTGCAATTGCTGTGCAAACAGGATGGTGGATCCTCAAAAGATTAGGGGTGCCTGGCTGGCTCAGTCGGCAGAGCACGTGACTGTTGATCAGGGGGTCATAAGTTCAAGCCCCCACCTTGGGTGGAGAGTTTACTTAAAAAAAACAAACAAAATTGGCGGAGCAAGATGGCAGAGGAGTAGGAGACCTGGATTTCGTCTGGTCTCAGGAATTCAGCTGAATAGGGATCAAACCATTCTGAACACCTACGAACTCAACAGGAGATGGAAGAAGAGTAGCAACAACTCTGAACAGAGAAGCGACCACTTACTGGAAGGTAGGACGTGTGGAGAAGTGAATCCGAGGCGATATTGGGCGGGGGGGAATAGACGGTGGGGGAGGGGGCCTCCGTCGGCCGCTTCTGGCAAGTGCTAGAGCCACGGAGCACAAAATCGGACCTTTTAGAAGTCGGCTCCGCTGAGGGACGTCGCTCCAGTGGCTAAGGGGGGGGGGGGGGAACCCTCGCAGGACAGTGGGGTCTCAGGACCCTCGGGGTCACAGAAAGACTGGGGGTGCCTGAGTGCGGCAGAGCTCCCAGGTATCGGAGCGGGGAAGCCGGCTGCAGAGACGGAGCCGAGGCGCGGGCTCTCAGCTCGGGGTGGCCATAAACTGTGATCCGCGGCCCAGTCGGGCCACTGCTCCTCCAGCAGGCACCCAACAAGCGGCAGATCCGGGGAGACTCCCCTTCCTCCCCCGGGAGGAGCGGCGCACCTCAGGGATCTGCTGGGTTTGGAGACTCCACACGGGGTCGGGTGCCAGAGATAGAAACGCTCGGTCACAGGCCGGGTGAGCACGGAGTGCGGCTGGAGACCAGGGAGATGGGAGTGATTGACTGCTTTTCTCTGGGGGCGCACTGAGGAGCGGGGCCTCGAGTTCTCAGCTCCTCCGGGCGGAGATTGGGGGG
>NW_027397063.1:1437200-1509788 GCF_003265705.2 Callorhinus ursinus
ATTTGCTGGGGACATTGTTAACCTGTTAGCATTTTGTTCTCTCAGTCATCTGTTCTCCTCTGGACAAAATGACAAGACGAAAAAAATCACCTCAGCAAAAAAAACAAGAGGTAGTACCGTCTGCCAGGGACCTACTCAATACTGACATTAGTACGATGTCAGACCTAGAGTTCAGAATCATCACTTTAAAGATACTACCTGGGCTTGAAAAAAGTGTGGAAGTTATTAGAGAAACCCTTTCTGGAGAAATAAAAGAACTAAAATCTAATCAAGTCGAAATCAAAAAGGCTATTAATGAGGTGCAATCAAAAATGGGGGCACTAACTGCTAGGATAAATGAGGCAGAAGAGAGAATCAGCGATATAGAAGACCAAATGATGGAAAATAAAGAGGCTGAGAAAAAGAGAAACAACTACAGGATCATGAGGGCAGAATTCGAGAGATAAGCGATACGATAAGACAAAACAACATTACAATAATTGGGATACCAGAAGAAGAAGAAAGAGAGAGAGGGGCAGAAGGTATATTGGAGCAAATAATAGCAGAGAACGTCCCTAATGTGGGAAAGGAAACAGGCATCAAAATCCAGCAGGCACAGAGAACCCCTCTCAAAATCAATAAAAATAGGTCAACACCCCGACATCTAATAGTAAAACTTACGAGTCTCAGAGACAAAGAGAAAATCCTGAAAGCAGCTCGGGAGAAGAGATCTGTAACCTACAATGGTAGAAACATTAGATTGGCAAAAGACCTATCCACAGAGACCTGGCAGGCCAGAAAGGACTGGCATGATATCTTCAGAGCACTAAACGAGAAAAATATGCAGCCAAGAATACTATATCCAGCTAGGCTATCACTGAAAATGGAGAGATAAAAAGCTTCCAGGACAAACAAAAACTAAAGGAATTTGCAAACAAAACCAGCCCTACAAGAAATATGGAAGAGGTCCTCTAAGCAAAAAGAGAGCCTAAAAGCGGCATAGATCAGAAAGGAACACAGACAATATACAGTCACAGTCACCTTACAGGCAATACAATGGCACTAAATTCATACCTTTCAATAGTTACCCTGAATGTAAATGGGCTCAGTGCCCCAATCAAAAGACACAGGCTATCAGATTGGATTAAAAAACAAGACCCATCCATATGCTGTCTGCAAGAGACTCGTTTTAGACCCAAAGACACCCACAGATTGAAAGTGAGGGGGTGGAAAACCATTTACCATGCTAATGGACACCAAAAGAAAGCTGGGGTGGCAATCCTTATATCAGACAAATTAGATTTTAAAACAAAGACTGTAATAAGAGATGAGGAAGGACACTATATCCTACTTAAAGTGTCTATCCAACAAGAAGATCTAACAATTGTAAATATCTATGCCCCTAACATGGGAGTAGCCAATTATATAAAGCAATTAATAACAAAAGTGAAGAAACACATTGACAACAATACAATAATTGTATTGTTAAATGACTTTAACACCGCCCTGACTGAAATGGACAGATCATCTAAGCAAAAGATCAACAAGGAAATAAAGACTTCAAATGACCCACTGGACCAAATGGACTTCACAGACATATTCAGAACATTCCATCCCAAAGCAACGGAATACACATTCTTCTCTAGTGCCCATGGAACATTCTCCAGAATTGATCACATCCTAGGTCACAAAGCAGGTCTCAACCGGTACCAAAAGACTGGGATTATTCCCTGCATATTTTCAGACCACAATGCTTTGAAACTAGAACTCAATCACAAGAGGAAAGTCAGAAAGAACTCAAATACATGGAGGCTAAAGAGCATCCTACTAAAGAATGAATGGGTCAACCAGGAAATTAAAGAAGAGTTAAAAAAATTCATGGAAACCAATGAAAATGAAAACACAACTGTCCAAAATCTTTGGGATACAGCAAAGGCAGTCCTGAGAGGAAAGTATATAGCAAGACAAGCCTTTCTCAAGAAACAAGAAAGGTCTCAAATACACAACCTAACCCTACACCTAAAGGAGCTGGAGAAAGAACAGCAAATAAAGCCTAAACCCAGCAGGAGAAGAGAAATAATAAAGATCAGAGCAGAAATCAATGAACTAGAAACCAAAAGAACAGTAGAACAGATCAACGAAACTAGGAGCTGGTTCTTTGAAAGAATTAACAAGACTGATAAACCCCTGGCCAGACTGATCAAAAAGAAAAGAGAAATGACCCAAATCAACAAAATCATGAATGAAAGAGGAGAGATCACAACCAACACCAAAGAAATACAAACAATTAGAAGAACATATTATGAGCAACTCTATGCCAGCAAATTAGATAACCTGGAAGAAATGGGTGCATTCCTAGGGATGTATCAACTACCAAAATTGAACCAGGAAGAAATAGAAAACCTGAACAGACCTATAGCCACTAAGGAAATTGAAGCAGTCATCAAAAATCTCCCAAGAAACAAAAGCCCAGGGCCAGATGGCTTCCCGGGGGAATTCTATCAGACATTTAAAGAAGAATTAATACCTATTCTCCTGAAACTGTTCCAAAAAATAGAAATGGAAGGAAAACTTCCAAACTCATTTTATGAGGCCAGCATTACCTTGATCCCCAAACCAGACAAAGACCCCATCAAAAAGGAAAATTATAGACCAATATCCTTGATGAACATGGTTGCAAAAATTCTCACCAAAATACTAGCCAACAGGATCCAACAGTACATTAAAAGGATTATTCACCACGACCAAGTGGGATTTATCCCTGGGCTGCAAGGCTGGTTCAACATCCGCAAATCAATCAACGTGATACAATACATTAACAAAAGAAAGAACAAGAATCATAGGATCCTCTCAACAGATGCAGAAAAAGCATTTGACAAAGTACAGCATCCTTTCTTGATCAAAACTCTTCAGAGTATAGGGATAGAGGGTACATACCTCAATTATCAGAAAAGCCATCTATGAAAAACCTACAGCAAATATCATTCTCAATGGGGAAAAGCTGAGAGCTTTTCCCCTAAGGTCAGGAACGCGGCAGGGATGTCCACTCTCACCACTGCTATTCAACATACTATTAGAAGTCCTAGCCACAGCAATCAGACAACAAAAAGAAATCAAAGGCATCCAAATCGGCAAAGAGGAAGTCAAACTCTCACTCCTTGCACATGATATGATACTGTATGTGGAAAACCCAAAAGACTCCACCCCAAAACTGCTAGAACTCATACAGGAATTCAGTAAAGTGGCAGGATATAAAATCAATGCACAGAAATCAGTGGCATTCCTATACACCAGCCACAAGACAGAAGAGAGACAAATCAAGGAGTCGATCCCATTCACAATTGCACCCAAAACCATAAGCTACCTAGGAATAAATACAACCAAAGAGTTAAAGGATCTGTACTCAGAAAACTATAAAATACTCAGGAAAGAAATTGAAGAAGACACAAAGAAATGGAAAAACGTTCCATGCTCATGGATTGGAAGAACAAACATTGTGAAGATGTCAGTGCTACCTAGAGCAATCTACACATTCAATGCAATCCCCATCAAAATACTGTCCACCTTTTTCAAAGAAATGGAACAAATAATCCTAAAATTTGTATGGAACCAGAAGAGACCCCGAATAGCCAGAGGAATATTGAAAAAGAAAAGCAAAGCTGGCGGCATCACGATTCCAGACTTCCAGCTCTATTACAAAGCTGTCATCATCAAGACAGTATGGTACTGGCACAAAAACAGACACATAGATCAATGGAACAGAATCAAGAGCCCAGAAATGGACCCTCAACTCTATGGTCAACTCATCTTTGACAAAGGAGGAAAGAATGTCCAATGGAAAAAAGACAGTCTCTTCAACAAATGGTGTTGGGAAAATTGGACAGCCACATGCAGAAGAATGAAACTGGACCAGTTCCTTACACCACACACAAAAATAGACTCCAAATGTTTGAAAGACCTAAATGTGAGACAGGAGTCCATCAAAATCCTAAAGGAGAACACAGGCAGAAACCTCTTCGACCGCAGCCACAGCAACTTCTTCCTAGAAACAGCGCCAAAGGCAAGGGAAGCCAGGGCAAAAATGAACTATTGGGATTTCATCAAGATAAAAAGCTTTTGCACAGCAAAAGAAACAGTCCACAAAACCAAAAGACAACCGACAGAATGGGAGAAAATATTTGCAAATGACATATCAGATAAAGGGCTAGTATCCAAAATCTATAAAGAACTTAACAAACTCAACACCCAAAGAAGAAATAATCCAATCAAGAAATGGGCAGAAGACATGAACAGACATTTTTCCAAAGAAGACATCCAAATGGCCAACAGACACATGAAAAAGTGCTCAACATCGCTCGGCATCAGGGAAATCCAAATCAAAACCTCAATGAGATACCACCTCACACCAGTCAGAATGGCTAAAATTAACAAGTCAGGAAACGACAGATGTTGGCGGAGATGTGGAGACAGGGGAACCCTCCTACACTGTTGGTGGGAATGCAAGCTGGTGCAACCCCTCTGGAAAACAGTATGGAGGTTCCTCAAACAGCTGAAAATAGAGCTACCATATGATCCGGCAATTGCACTACTGGGTAGTTACCCCAAAGATACAAATGTAGGGATCCGAAGGGGTACGTGCACCCCAATGTTTATGGCAGCAATGTCCACAATAGCCAAACTGTGGAAAGAGCCAAGATGTCCATCGATAGATGAATGGATAAAGAAGATGTGGTATATATACACAATGGAATATTATGTAGCCATCAAAAGGAATGAGATCTTGCCATTTGCAACGACGTGGATAGAACTGGAGGGTGTTATGCTGAGTGAAATAAGTCAATCACAGAAAGACATGTATCATATGACCTCACTGATATGAGGAATTCTTAATCTCAGGAAACAAACTGAGGGTTGCTGGAGTGGTGGGGGGTGGGAGGGATGGGGTGGCTGGGTGATAGACATTGGGGAGGGTATGTGCTATGGTGAGCACTGTGAATCGTACAAGACTGATGAATCACGGATCTGTACTTCTGAAACAAATAATACAATATATGTTAAGAAAAAAAAAGAAGAAGATAGCAGGAGGGGAAGAATGAAGGGGAGTAAATAGGAGGGGGAGACGGACCATTAGAGACGATGGACTCTGAAAAACAAACTGAGGGTTCTGGGGCGGGGGGATGGGTTAGCCTGGTGATGGGTATTAAAGAGGGCACATTCTGCATGGAGAACTGGGTGTTATGCACAAACAATGAATCATGGAACACTACATCAAAAACTAATGATGTAATGTATGGTGATTAACATAATAATAAAAAATTATTTATAAAAAACAAAATTGTTTAAAAAAAGATTAAATATTTGACGTTTACCAAATTACTGTATGATCCAACAATTCCACTTCCGAGCACATGTGCAGAAGAACTGAGAGCAAGGACTCAAACAGGTATTTGAACACCCATGTTCACTGCAGCGCTATTCACAATAGCCAAAAGGTGAAAACAACCCAAATGTTAAGAATGGATCAATAAAATGTGGTCTATACATACAGTGGACTGTTACTCAGCCTTAACAAGGAAGGAAATCCTGAGGCACGCTACCACATGGATGAACCTCGAAGACACTGCACTCAATGCAATAAGCCAGACGTAAAAGAACACACGCTGTATGATTCCACTTACACGAGGTCCCTAGAGTCGTCAAAGTGACAGACACAGAAAGTGAATGGGGGAGGGGACCAGGGGCTGGGGGAGGGGGAGGGCAGCCTGCGTTTAATGGGAATGGTCTCAGTTTTGGATGGTGGTGCTGGTTGTACAGCAATGTAAACATACTGAATGCCACGGAACAGTACACTCGTAAACAGTTAAAATGGTAAATTTTATGTATATTTTATCACCCAAAAAGAAAAAAGAAATGAATGCTGTGTGTCACCCAACTGCTAAGTGCTAAACAGAAAGGAAAGGCTACGATTAAACCAGAAATAAACCTTCCTTCCTTATTTTCCTCAAGAATGACAGTATTTTAAAAGCATTCCTTGAGCTATAATCAAGATGTAATAGTTTGGACCTCACTGTCTGCATTGGCTCGGCAGGCTGACCTTAAAATAATAAAAAAATTTATAAAACTTAAGTTTGAGAAAGGAAGGTTGGAACCACATCCAAGCTTTGTTAATAGAGACCAGGAGGTATCTCGCCTTGCTTCACCCATGAGAATGTCTGCACTGCACTTTTACTTTGACATCACGCTATCTGGCAGGACTCAGCACGATATAGACTGGGTCTGTGTAAGAAACGGTTAAAAATTTCAAAAAGGCAGACCACGGACTCAGAAAGTACTTTAATACACTTAAAAAATGGTTAAGACTAAATTGTATGTTAAGTATATCTTATCACAATTGAAAAATTTTTAAAGAGAAATTAAACAATGTGGGAAGGGGGTGAGTTACGTTTGATTTTCAGAAGTTCCCAGAAGAGATCGCCCAGACCTGCTCTTTGCGGTGATAAGACTGACTCTGGAATGCCAGATGCTCGTCTATAAAGAAACACACAAGCAAGCCAATTTAAAAGCAGGGCTCGCATCAAGCAAATGGTAAAATACCAGCAGGTTTTCCTTCTGGAAGTTGGTCATCTTTAAAAGGCTGTTCATTTCATGCCCAAAACCGAAGCTGTACCATGAGTAAGGCTGGCCAGGAGGCACAAGCTTGAATACTCATTAAATCCCTGCCAAGGAACACCAATGGTGCTCTTCAGACAGAAGGAAAACAGGACAGACACTAATAACCACTGGCCAGGACTTCCCACATGAAAGTAGGCCAAGTCCTGCAGGCGGAGATGGTGAAGAGCGTCATGGCCCCCTGAAATGGCAGTGACTTGGCCACCGTGCCGCTTGGGAGGGCGGGGACGGCAAGAGACAGGAGCAGCAACAGGGCCCTAACAGGCAGGACAGGCAGTGGGGATTTCACAGAGGACCCACGAAGTCCGCTTCTGTTTAACTGGCGCAGTGACACCCGTACATCCTCCCTGGAAATGAGCGCTTACTTCTTGAGAAGGTCCCGGACTGACACATGGCTGTGTGGCGCTGTCGCATCCGCAGCCCGCTGAGGGCAAACCTGTCGAGCCGTGCCCGGCTGAGTCGTCACCGCTTGCCTTCCAACACCCCCCACCCAACCACGACCTCGGCTTGCAGGAAAGCTGCTAGCAGGGCACAGCATTCTCTGCTTCACCCGACCTTCCACATGAGGTAGAGACACATCAGAATACATGTTTTGCTTTTAAAAATGTCTTACAATTATTTTTATTCCTTTTGAATTGGCTCTGTCTTACTGCCGGAGCTAATACTAACTTACACTTTCTCATCGCGCTGCCTGCTAGGAGCCCCACCGACAGCTGAGCACACACACCACGGGAGGCTTTACAAGCGCGGCCTGGAGGCGAAGGCGGTGGCTACCCCAGGCCAGGGCGGGGACAGCAGGCCGACCCACGGCCGGTGGCCACCGACAACACGTCCACGGGCACGACGGCCTGATACCGCAAGCCCTGGGCCGACGACGCCTCCGAGGTGCAGTCTGTGAAACTCCTTTTTCTCAGCTGACCCAGAGATGGCTCTGCTGTGAGGAGAACGTGTTGCTGGTCTAACTCATGACAAAGCGAGGCAGGAGAAGTGTCATGGAAAGCACAGTCTCGGAACGCGCCGACCTGGGGCCCAGTCGGGCACCACCCTTCCTCCGCTGCCTAGCCCAGCACAGGTTCCCTGAGCACAGGGACCTGGTCGGGCAGGTGAGGCTCAAAAGGAGCTGAAACATCCCGGGTGTTCATGCCATTCCCATTTCCCCAGGGCATCGGATTCACAAGGAATGCATGCATCTGTACCCGTGTGACACGAATACCAGGTCCAGGCTTTCGGTTGAGAGGACTTGGGAATCTCCACACTGGGTCAGAAAACTTCTTAAAACATGACAGGGTGGGGCGCCTGGGTGGCTCAGTTGTTAAGAGACTGCCTTCGGCTCGGGTCATGATCCCAGGGTCCTGGGATCGAGCCCCACATCGGGCTCCCTGCTCAGTGGAGAGCCTGCTTCTCCCTCTCCCACTCCCCCTGCTGTGTTCCCTCTCTTGCTGTGTGTGTGTGTGTCTCTCTGTTAATTAAATAAAGAAAATCTTTAAAAAAAAAAAACATGACAGGGCACCTGGGTGACTCAACCGGTTAAGCGTCTGACTCTTGATTTTGGCTCAGGTCATGATCTCAGGGTTGTGGGAACGAGCCCTGTGCTGGGATCCACACTGGGTGTGGAGTCCGCTTGGATTCTCCTCTTTCTCTCTCTCTCTCCCCTTGCCCCTTCCCTCTCTCTTAAAAACAAAAAACCCCAAACAAACCCCAAACAAACCACAACATCGCATTGCTACCTCACAGAAGGCAAGCTGCAATACACATGCCCAAATACTGCTCTTTATTTTTCCCCTTGTGAGTTTATTACAACATTTTTGTAGAAACCACTCCCTCTCACCACTAATAGCAGTCTTCCCTGTCTTCCCACACAGAAACCTTAGATGGCTAGCTGTAATGCCCTCCATGTTCCCAGACTTGCACCTTAGCCTTTTCGCAGTGCACTGCAGGTCCTGAGCCTGCACTCCCGGCCATGCACCTGTACGTGGGCTCTGCAGCTGCGCTGGCTGAGCTGGACACTGTACGCTGAACGAGGAAGCCTCAAGCAAGCCTGAGCTTCCCGCGGTGTCCTCACCAGTAAAAGGGGTTGAACAGCACCAACTGCAGAGGATTATGGGTCTGAGAAACGATGAGTGACAAGCTCATAACAGGGGCTCACTAAAGGGAATCATTCTATTGTGGGGGCTATGAGCCAAGAGGCTGGAATGATGGACAAGGGCGGGAGGAGGTCAAGGCAGCAGAGTTCGATAGTGAACCACATTAAAGGAAATGAACATGTGGGGCAAACGTGCCCTTCAGGACTAAACACTGACACATATGTGATGCAGAGAATACCAAAATAACTAAGAATTTATAACCGCAAACCAGAAGATCTCATAAAAGTGAGCATATCTTAAGATACTAAATGACTTGCTGTCTGGACTCACCTTCTTTTCTGCTGTTTAAATGTATTTTAACCCACATACAAATGATATATTTAACAAACAAACCAAAAGCCTATTATATGGAAACCAACTTGTTAGTCAGAGCCAGAAAAGCAGCAAGAATATCTTGGGGAAAGAGTCTCATTACAAATCCCAAACAGGCTTCAGTCCCAAAAGTTCTACTGGTAGAACTCAGTATTCTTTAAAATTCACACCCAGAAGAACAGAATTGGCACACTCAAATAAGACGAAATGTTATCTCCTGCAGAGAGCAGATTTCTTGAGATCTCCGGACCCACACTTTCCAATCCTTGGTGCTGTAGCAAAGTGGGTTCAGAATGGCTGTGTGGAGCTTGGGATGCATCCTCCCTGAGTGCTCTGGTTCTGCCAGTACGGAGCCTCAGGCACCACACTGGGAGCTGGGATCATGTGACCTGCACATGCAGCAAGGAACTAATTCAGAGTTGTAGTGGGAGGTGAAGAACACACTTCAACGCAGCTCTGCCTGTTCACTCTGATCTGAATCCTCTGGGTCCCGGAGATAAGCTATCTGCATAGAAGCAGGGGGCAGTTAAAGAACAATGATGGGAGGAAGAAGGCTGCTAACAAAGCACCCGGGAATGGTGACTGAGGCATGAAAGGGGCTCTCTCCAGATCCCTTCAAGCCCAAGCTGGCTCCGCTCTCCAGAACCCAACCACTATAAAACTGCCCGGGCCACCCAGAACCAAGACGCTGAACACAAGGCAGGCATAAAGCAGGCACTGAAGGAACATTACCTCCTCAGAAACACAACAGGGCTTGTGCAGTGAGGATGAAACCAGGGCGGGGAGACAAAATCCTCCGCAGTTTCTCTGTACATGTCTTGATTCCAGCCAGAACCACGCCAATGCAGATGGTTAGGGTGCCAATCAGCATGGCACATGCTATATCTTTTAAGGACAAACACCTTTACTGTTGAGAAACAAGTATGCCTGCTTCTGCCCACAGAGGAAACGGGTTCCCGTGGGTTAAGGATGGTCTGATATTGCGGAGTCATTTACCCAGCATTGGGCTGTAAAGCATAGCTCATCCAACTATACAAAATCGAAATGAAGAAATGTATCACCTCACAACCAAAAGTCTAGAGCAGTGGTTTTCAAACTGGGGTAGTTCTGCCCCTGGGGGACATTGGACAATGTCTGGAGGCATTTCTGGCTGCTACAATGGGGGTTGGCATCTGGTGAACAAAGGCCAAGATGCTGATGAACGTCCTAAAATGCAGAGGACAGCACTCCCTGCCCCATCACGGAAGGTCAACGGTGCCAAGGCCAAGCAACTGGTCTGGGGGAGCACATTCCTATATTTGGCTAATGCAAGGGCTCAGTAACATCCTAAAAGGACAAGCCTTTTCGTGCTTACATGCTCCTCATGGTGAGTTGACTTATCCTTGGCCTTGCCCTGCTGTGGCCTCAGATGTCTGCCGCACATCAGGCATTACATTCTCCCACAATTAAAGAAAGGAACAAAAAAAGTTAAGTGTTTGTTCCTTTCCTATCCCTCTGTATTAGAGGAAACCCTTTCCAGAAGCCAGCTGGCCACAACTCATAGGTCAGGGAAGGTCACATGCTCATGTCTGAATCAATCTCTGCCAAGGAAAACGGAATTACTAGGAAGAAGTCCTATAACAGTAACACTGACTGCTGAGGCTGGGAGATGGGCGCCCCCACCCTGCAGCGCTTCGCCACCTGACCCCTAGACATAACTGAGAAGGCGGAGGGTGAACAGCGGGGTAGACAACCAGCACATGCATCTCAACCTCAGAAGAAGTGGTGAGCCTGAACGCGAACCCGAGAGCTCTTTCCTTCCTTCACTCCACAACATCTGAATTATCGTACTTTGCAGCAGATTTGCTTCCGAGGCCGATCTCAGGCATTGGGAGAATCAGTTTGAGTACCATCATCACCAAAAACACATGAATAAAATGTTAAGGCAGACCTGTGTGGCTTTGAGAAAAGCAATTCAACACTTTACCAACCGATCAGGTAATGAAATGGCATACTTTCTGGCCATATAAAGCATTTAAGTTAGTAAATAAAGACTAAACTGATGTTTCAGGGGACCGCAATCTGATGGGCCTGCAGGTCTGAGATAATCGTGAGACAGGAGGTGCCCCCATCAAAATCAGTGCGCACCACGTGGGGGCAGGGACTGCAACGTCCATCCGAATCATGCTCCCTGCTTCTGTGGTAAAAGTGGTAGCCGGGCCCTGGTTGCTCCACCAGAGAATATTTTTCCCCCTTGAAGATATGAGTGGAGGGAATGTGTGCCATTAAGATCTATGCATGCTCCTATATGGGCAGCAAACAGAGCAACTCTAGAAGCCATGTGTTAAAAATGGCAGAGTCCTAGGCTTGAGTCTCTAGAATAACCATGGGGAAGAGAGCTGCCCAATCTGGAACACCATGCTGAACTGACAGAGGAGAGAGAAACTTCTATCTTACTGGTGGCCCTGGGTTTTTGGATGGCTTTGTTACAGCAGCTGACATTACTGTAACTAATACACTGCAAGTATCATCACTATTGAACACTGTTCCAGAAAATGCTAGCAAAATACCAGGAAAAAAAAAACACAACAAATTCAGTATTGGTTGATGATATGTACGCCTGTCTAGCCACAGAACTCAAAACCATTAGCTGAAAAAAAAACTTAGAAATAAATTCACAAAGATGGCCAGTTTCTAAACTCTGTAAGTTAATCGTTTTGTACACACCAACAACCAGTTAAAACATAGAGTGGGAAATAAACCCATTCACAGCAGCAAAATACATGCACAGAATATCTAATGTATTTAGAAAACAGGAAGGACTTACGTAAGAAAAATGACCCAATTCTTTGGGACAAAAGTGAATACCTTTTCCCCAATGAAGAGAATGACCACATTTCCATGTGGGAGGGCCAACTGTGTACAGATGTGTCTCTTCTTCCCCAAACATGCTGTCCTTGTTACCTCACGCCAATCAACCGCACCCCCCCCCAAGATGTAACTTCACAAATGATTCTAAAGTTCATTGGAGGAAAACAGCCTGGCACCAGTAGAAAGACTCTGAAACAGAGGAGGGTTAGGTCAGTGTAGAGCATCCAGTCCTGGGGACAGACACACTCTGAAGCGCAGCTGTGTAAGGGCCGTGACGTCAGTGCAGACCGACCAGCGGATCGCAAACTCGTGTGACCAAGGGGTTAGCTCTATGCCCACGGACACAGCCTCTCCACCTCTGGTGATGTGCATTGGCAACATCAGCCATGTGCACGAAGATGTTCATGAGAGCTTCATTTAGAATCAGGAAAATCCGGAAACAAGTCCAGCAGTAAGGGCTTCCAGACCTCGCCCCCTTCCGTACAACCCCGCCCCCCATTTTCTCTCCCCCACATCCAAGACTAGAGGTATATATGACTGTTCAACTAGCCTTTTTCGCCCCTGTTTTATCATGAGCCTCTTTCACAGGGGTGTCGACAGAGCTACCTCACTTTGGATGGTTGCATACGTCATCACACTGGGGTAGCAGGACTTCTCCTACTGCCGCTCGCCTACTGAGGGTGGCCACATTCGCTTTGTTCCTATTCCAAACAATAAAGTAGTGTAGATTCTTATGGTTATCTTTGTATTGTATTTCTATAAGATTAACACAAATTTACAGTGATCATGTACTAACTCTCTAATTGGCAGTCATTTATTTTTATTTTTTTTAAGATTTTATTTATTTGAGAGACAGAGAGCGAGAAGAGTGCAGGAGCTGGGGGGAGAGGGAGAAGCAGGCTCCTCACTGAGCAGGGAGCCCGACATGGGGCTCAACCCCAGGACTCTGGGATCATGACCTGAGCCGAAGGCAGATGCTTAACCGACTGAGCCACCCAGGCGCCCCTCTAACTGGTGGTTATTTAAATGAGAAATGCAAAAGCCACAAGGAGCTACTACTACACTCCCACTAAAATGGCTAAAATAAAGACTGGCCATGCTGAGCACTGGCAAGAATATGGAATAACTGGAGTTCCTGTACACTGCTGGAGGGTTATAAAATGATACAACCACTTTGGAAAACGATTTGCCAGTTTTTTAAAAAGTTAAATATGTATCTACTGGAAGTAATCCAAAATGTCCATTAATAGGGAAATGGACAAATAAGTGGTATACATCCACGGCATCCTACTCAGCAGTAAAAAGGAATGAACTGTCAATCTACACAATCACCTGGCTGACTCTCAAACTGGTTTTGCCAAGTGAAAGACGCCAGACCAGGGAGTAAAGGGTACATACTGTATGATTCTGTTTATATAAAATTTTAGAAAATGCAAACTAGAAGATCAGCGGCTGCCTGGAGATGGGGGCAGAGAGGGATGGGGGGAGGCATGGAGGGGAGGAAACTTCTGGGGGTGATAGATACATGCCCCTTATCTTCAAGGGATATACACATGTCAAAACTCATCAAATTATATACTTCAAGTATATGTAGTTTATTGCATGTCAGCAAAGCCGGAAAATAAAAGAAAAGGAAAAAGGAAAAGACCATTTAAAAAAAGATAAATAAATGGGAATGCCTGTATTTGGCTCACATACAAGCCTGAACACAGGCGTTCACATTCAATCAGCTGTCCTTTTTGAAAAATAGCCAAGTTTAACTTAATGCCTTCTGTATTAGTTTGCTTGAGCTGTTGTAACAAAATATCACAGACTAGGTGGCTCAAACAACAGAAACTTACTTCTTACAGCTCTGGAAGCTAGAAGTCCAAGATCAAGGTGCTAACTCGGTTCTCCCGCCACCTTCTCGCTGTGTGCTCACCACATGGAGGAGAGACATCTCTTCTCTCCCTCTTTTTATAAGGCCACTAACCTATTGGATTAGGGCCCCACCCTAATGAATGGTGGGGCCCTAATCTTAAT
The DNA here is from genome assembly GCF_003265705.2 of Callorhinus ursinus. Lineage (NCBI taxonomy): Eukaryota > Metazoa > Chordata > Mammalia > Carnivora > Otariidae > Callorhinus > Callorhinus ursinus. Next base: position 1,451,177 of record NW_027397063.1, read on the forward strand.
TACTTCCTGAAGATGTATCTTAATTTAATCTTAATTACTTAATCTTAATTACTTCCTGAAGATGTATCTCCAGATAAAGTCACACTGAGACTTAGGCCTCCAACACATGAGTTTGGTGGGGATAGGGGAGACATAATTCAGTCCATAGCACCTTCCTTACCACGGCCTGACGTGAAATTTCTAGTTTCATAACTTTCTTGACAGAATTTATAAAACATTAAGCAGACAACAAGCTCTTTCCTTATCCATAAACTCAATTCTGCTAGATGAGCTTTTTCTGCCCCCAGATGTGCTTTTGCTATTAGCTTACTGGGGGAACAATTCACCTGCCCAGAGCTGGACTATTTCCACCCCTCCAGCAGATCTCAAAGAACAGCAAAATATCCTCTATTGACATGCAAAATACATACACTACCTATGTAGTGCTATAAATTACTGAAAGTGTATCAGTCTCCTGATTTCAGCAGAGAAATGTTGTTTCCAAAAGGACCGTGTCAGCCTCACAGTGAGGCAGCTCCCACAAGCCCGAATCAGCGACCCCCTTGCCGATTCTCAGCTCCTTCTGGAGAACATGGGACAGGGTACGGAGCAATAATGCCACGTGAGCCCCGACGTGTCACCTACCAAGAGGAGGAGGAGAGAACAGCAGCAGGGGACTTGGCAGCCTCTGCCACAGTAGAATGGGGAGTTCCACCGGACTTTCTATTAGCTACGTCTTCTATTCTGGTGCCAAGGACATCAGCACACTGCCAGAAGCAAACAGGCCTGCTGTTTACCACCATCCTGCAAAGAAACAGTTCTACTTTGCTGACACGTGAAGAATCAGTAATTGCCACAGACAACCTTCCAATTTGGTCTCTTCCCAGAAGGCATTCAGGCCACATCTTTCTAGAATGACCCTAACACCACGCTTACCTGAATGCGTCTACCCCTGGGGTCACTGCCATAGGTGGCAGCAGATCGCTGGGAATCAACTGAGACAACCGCCCCAAACTGAGGTATCACACTCTAACAAAATGGCCCCTCTGGGGCGCCCGGTGGCTCAGTGGGTTACACAGCTGCCTTCAGCTCAGGTCATGATCCCAGGGTCCTGGGATCGAGCCCCGCATCAGGCTCCCTGCTCAGCGGGAAGCCTGCTTCTCCCTCTCCCTCTGCCTGCCTGCCGCTCCCCCTGCTTATGCTCTCTATCTCTGTCTCTGTGTCAAATAAAAATAAATAAAAATCTTTGAAAAAAAAATGGCCCCTCACAGTGAGGTGACAAGGAACCAGGCGTCACAGGCTCAGCGCCGCAATTCATCAACAGTGAAGGCTGGGAGGGGCTCAGGTCCTGCCCCAGTCACTGGCTAGACAGAGTCTGGTCCAGGGGGATCAGAAGCAGTGATTTCAATCACATCTCACGAGATGCCTGGGTGGCTCGGTTGGTGAAGTGTCTGCCTTCGGCTCAGGTCATGATCCCCAGGTCCTGGGATGGAGCCCCGCGTCAGGCTCCCTGCTCTGCGGGGAGCCTGCTTCCCCCTCTCCCTCTGCCTGCCGCTCCCCCTGCTTGTGCTCTCTTGTTCTCTCTCTCTGGCAAATAAATAAGTAAAATCTTAAAAAAATAAAAAAAATAAATCTCATCTCACGGGAAAGAGAAAGAGGCTGGGGAGGAGGACATAAGGAGATACATGGGAAAGGCCAACCGGAAGGACAACACCCCCCCCCAAAAGATACCCCACAACAAAGCCCCTACGAGAAAGCTGGTGCAGAGCTTATGAGGTGAAGTCAGATGAGACACGAATCATCGGTGTTATGGTCTGAATGTTTGCGTCCTGCAGTACGACAGCACTGGGGGGGGGGCGGGTTGGGGGGACAACTAAGTCATGAAGGTGGGGCCCTCATGATTGGGATTAGTGCCCTTATAAAAGGGACCTCACAGCGCTCCCTGGCCCCTCCGCCATGTGAGGACACAATGGAACAACTATCTGTGAACCAGGAAGCAGCCCGCACCAGACCCTGACTCTGCCAGTGCCCTGATCTTGAACCCCAGCCTCCAGAACCGTGAGAGAGGAAGGCCTGCTATTCCGAATCCGGTCTCAGGTGTTCTGTTACAGTAGTCCACACAGACTGACACAGTCGGGAAGTTCTTGGCACACATCCAATCACCACACGTGCCAGAAGTGAAGTTCTTCACGATGTTGCAGGGCAGTAAAAATAAGATCAAAGAAGTAACGCTCTAATGTTCCATAAGGGGTGTGATGGAAAACCATCTGGGATTCCATCAGAAAGAAGCTTTTTGAAAAAACTGGTATATGGAGAGACAAGCTGCACTTCATTGTCAGACCCTGTTACAGGCTAAATGGTGTCCCCCAAATCCCTATGTTGAAACCCTCACCCCCAGTACCTTACAATGTGACTATCTGGAGACAGGGCGTTTGGAAAGGCAATTAAGGTAAAATGTCACTGTCCAGGTGATGTCCAAGATGACTGACGTCCTTGTAAGAGGAGACTAAGACTTAGACATGCACAGTGGAGAGACCACATGAGGACACAGGGAGAAGGTGGCCACCTACAAGACAAGGAGAGAGGCCTCAGAAGAAACTAAACCTGCTGGCACCTTGATCTCGGACTTCCAGCCTCCAGAACTGTGCAAAAGGTAATTTCTGTTAAGTCGCCGAGTATGTGGGATTTTGCTATGACAGCTTAGCTGACTGATACGGAACTCAGACTAAAGAAGCTTTATCTGAACTAATACTATCTAACAGAGAAAAGTAGTTGATTAGGGTTAGGGTAAGAATCAGAATCCAGCTCAGACTCATGGAGTTTCCAGGTAGAGAGGTCCCGAAGCTGATCAGTTCAGCTGTAGACCAGAACAGTTCACCTGGTCTCCCATCTCCAGCCCACATTCTTCTGGAAATAATGCAGCGCTAAGTCTGAAATGCCACAAGGAGGCTCTGCGTTAACAAGGAGGTGCTGTCCTTAAGCGCTAAGACTTGAGAAGCTGAAACTAACAATATCCAGCACCTCCTATTTCTCTTGCTACTCATGTCACCTGCTTTCTGGCCATTTCATGAAACAGTAGGGTGCTGAAAAAAAGCATTAAAAAAAAAGGTGCTTCGTTAAGGACCATTATGACGTTTTTTAAAAAGGAGTTTCAAAGATCAGGTTTTTTGTTTTTTTAAAGATTTTATTTATTTAGGGGCGCCTGGGTGGCTCAGTCGTTAAGCATCTGCCTTCGGCTCAGCTCATGGTCCCAGGGTCCTGGGATTGAGCCCTGCATCAGGCTCCCTGCTCCATGGGAAGCCCGCTTCTCCCTCTCCCACTCCCCCTGCTTGTGTTCCCTCTCTCGCTCTCTCTCTGTCAAATAAATAAATAAAATCTTTTTTTATTTGACAGAGAGAAAGCACAAGTGTGGGGGGAGCAGAGGGAGAGGGAGAAGCAGGCGCCCCACTGAGCAGGGAGCCCAATACGGGGCTTGATCTCAGGACCCCGGGACCATGACCTGAGCCAAAGGCGGATGTTTTAACGACTGAGCCATCCAGGTGCCCCATAAAGTTTTTAAATGCACAGAGTTTATTCATTTCTACTACCCTCCGTTTCCATAATCAAAGTTGTAACCCAGGCTTGGCAAGGGGTTGGGTTTGCCAGGGCTCAATTTGTACTTGTTAATTAAAATTTGTCTAAAAATAATCAGTGAAAGATGATGGCTTGAAGTCTCAGATAAACAAGCAAAAATTACCCTATTCATGTTGCTACACCTGAAAGCCATAAAAGGTAAACTTTTCTCGGGCGCCTGGGTGGCTCAGTTGGTTAAGCGACTGCCTTCGGCTCTGGTCATGGTCCTGGAGTCCCGGGATCGAGTTCTGCATCGGGCTCCCTGCTTGGCGGGGAGTCTGCCTCTCCCTCTGACCCTCCTCCCTCTCGTGCTCTCTCTCTCTCATTCTCTCTCTCTCAAACAAATAAATAAATAAAAAAATCTTAAAAAAAAAAAAGGTAAACTTTTCTCTAATACATGAAATTCAGAAGATGATACCAAAAGTTTAAAAACTGATATAATTAGAGCTCATAGTCTAATAAACCAAGACCTCTTGGGGCCCAGTTTTCTCATCCAAGAGTTGAGCTAGGTGAGCCTTTCGTTCTTGTCTATGGTTAATGTTTTATAACCAACAATCACCCACCTTAATTAAAAAGCATCTTGACCTAACCTTATTATTAACCTACAATAGTGTTTCTGTTCGCATTATAAAGATCTTTTACTAATTCGTTACTAATTTACTCACTGAATTTCTGTGTACATGTATGAGTCCAAGCAATCTGACCATTGCCAAAGCCTTAACCTCCTTATTCACATAAACTCTCATCAGGTTCCCCGAATGCAGAAGTTGTGAGTCTCCCAGGAGTTAAGTGAATGCCGACACTGACTGGGACTTGCTCCAACCAGCACCTTCCCAAATCCTCTGCCCCAGTACCTCTGATCTAGCTGCAAAAGCTGCCCACAGCCACCGCAGCAGGCTCCCACGCTCAGGCTCACTGCCCACGCATCAGCCAGAGGGATGCTTCCAGCAGGTAACGAAGGCAGCGGGCACCTTGCTCAGTGGTTCTTCCTCCCTTGTGGAACAAGACCGTGTGATCTGCCCTGGCTACCTCTCCTCCCTCGGCTCCTATCACCTCTCCACCCCAGCCACGCCCGCCCCCTACTGTACCTTGGACACAGGCCCACGCCCCAGATGGTCTCCCCGCCAGCTCGCTCACTGCATCCAGGCCTCTGCTCAAATCTCAAATGTCATGTTATCAGAGCCATTCCTGTCTGATCTAACACCCAACCTTCCTTCCTCCCTACCCTAGTTCCCTTGCCTGCTTTATTTTTCCTTAGCATCCAGCAGCTGATAGCACATATTTATTCATTGTCCGTCTTCTGCGAACAAAGCCTTATGAACTTGTGTTCAATGCCGTATCCCCAGCACCCAGGTGTTCAATATATCTTGGTCCTACCACTGTATCAGTTTGCCGGGCTGCAGTAACATGGCACCACACGTTGGACGGCTTAAACAACAGAAACAGATTGTCTCTCAGTTCTGGAGGCTGGAAGTCCAAGATGAAGGTGTCAGCTGGTTGCTTCCTTCTGGGGGCTGCGAGGGAGAATACACTCCCGACTGCTCTTCTTGCTTCTGGCAGTTTGCCGGCAATCTCTCCCGTTCTGAGCCTTATAATCGCATCAGCCAGATCTCTGCCTTCCTCTTCACATGGCGTCATCCCTCTATGCATGTCTGTGTCTGTGTCCAAATTGCCCCTTTTTATAAGGACTCCAGTCAGAGTGGATCAGGCCCACCCTAATGACTTCACTTTAACTCCATTAGCTCTGTAAAGACCCAGTCTCCAAATAAGGTCACACTCTGAGACACTGGGGGTTAGGACATCAATATATTTTTTTTGGAGGACACAACTCAACCCATAACAACCACGTAGCAGCCGAGTGACATCGGGCAAGTTAGTTAACTTTCGTCAGTAAAATAAGTCTTAGTAATTCATTGTACCTGCTTCATTTGGATAGTGAAGACGGTGCCCCTGACATCAAAAAGGTGTATTCCTGTCCCTTTATGTGAGCCAACAGATAGTGACATGAAAAAAGCTCAAGAGCGTGGGCTTGGCAGCCAGGCAGTCAAGGTTTGAGCTCTCTCTGCACTTGCTGGCTCTCATCTTGCAGAAGTTGCTTAGTCTGAGACCAATCTCCAGATACGCTGTTATTATAAAATAATGCACATCAAGTCCTTAGCACATGGTATGCTCTCTCGGAATGTCAGCTGTCAGAGGCAGGGCTGAGGCAAAGAGGGACAGTGTCACCTCATCCCACTGATGTCTTGCAAATTTTTTCGTTCATCACTTAATCATACACAGCAACACAAAACAGAAAGCTCGAGCATAGAAAACACAGTAGTGCCACTACACAGAATTGGGTACCGACTATAACAAAAAGTTGTCTTTTTAAACTTTTATTCAGTATCACTCATATCCAACTGCCTACAGACATCAGATGGGAACATCGAACAGACACCTCAAACTGGCCAGTCCCAAAGTGAACCCCTGGGCTCCCTGCCTACCCCACGGAGCGGGGTCCTCCCCAGGCTCCCTCCCCATTGCACCTTGTGGCTTCTGGGAGAAAACCTGTGTGTCCTACTTGACTCCTCTATTTCTCTTGCATCCCAAATTTGATCCATAAACAAACTGTTATACCTTCAAAGTATATTCAAAATCCAAACCCTTCTCCACTGGCCCACCTATGTTACAGCAACAGCTCCTAAATGGTCTCCCTGTTTCTGCCTTGCCTGACCCCCACCCATTCTCTACCCCCTACAGAGCAGCTGGAACCTGCTCTAGCGTGCTAAGCCAGGCCATGCTCCTGGCTCGGCTGCCCTCCGGGGCACCCGCCAGCCCCTGACTCAGTGGCCACCGTCAGACTCCAGTTTTAAAGGACCTACAAGACTGGATGCCCCCCACCCCTTATCCCCGTGGCCTTGTGCCCTACACTCTCCCTATCCCTCACTTGAGCTGTGACCTCACTGGCCTCAGACACACCAGAGCCTCTGCACTGGTCAAAGGGTGCCTTCTCAGCAAGGCCTTCCTTAAAGACCCCACCTGGTATCACAGTGCATCCTCAACGGCTCACCGTCGCCTTCATTACTGTTCCCACACACTCGTCACTACCTGCCATCCTGTATATTTTGTTTATCATCCGGCTTTCCCCTGGCCCCCATGTGGGCAGGGTCTTGTTGGTTTTGCTCTCTGCTGTGCCCTGATGCCCAGGACACTACTAGCCCATTGTAGGGACTCACACAGCTACTGAATGCATGAAGAGCCAATGCTTTTAAAACTCCTCCAAGAAGGGTTCATCTGTACTTGATAACCTGCATTTTAAAAGGTGGGTTAAAATGATTAAACATTTTAGGAAGTTTTTCAGGCATACTGAGACAAGGCTTGTTTAACAGGATACCTCATGGCTTGAGAATTGCACTGACCAAGTTTATTATTTTAGCTAGTTCAAAATGTGTATATTCCTAAATAAATGGAAGACATCCAGTGTTCACGGACTTGGAAGACTTAATATTGTTCACATGGCAATTCTCCCCAAGTGATCTATAGAGTCACTGCAATCCCTATCAAAATCCCATTGGCATGCTGGCAAAAAGTGACAAGCTGATCCTAAAATGCATATGGCATTTCAAGGGATCCAGAATAGCCAAAACAATCCAGCACAACAAAGTTGGAACAACAAAGTCATTTCCCCATTTCAAAACTTACTACAAAGCTACAATAATCAAAATGTATGGCACTGGCCTAAGGACAGACAGATAGGTCAATGGAAAAGAAATGGAAGTCCAGAAATGAAGCCATCTACTTATGGCCTGCTGATTTTCAACAAGGGTTCCAAGGCCTTTGGAAAGAACAGTCTCTCCAACAGATGGTGCTGGGACAACTGGATTTCCTACAAAAGAATACATTCAGAGCCTTACTTCACACCACGCATAAATACTAACTCAAAATGGATCAAAGACCTAAATGTAAGAGCTAAGACATAAAACTCTCAGAAGAAAATACAGGGGAAAATCTTCATGATCTTGGATTCGCAATGGTTTCTTAGATATGACACCAAAAGCGCAACAGAAGAAAAAGTACGTAGCTTGGACTCCATAAAAATTAAAAACTTCTGGGGAGCCTGGGTGGCTCAGGTAGTTAAGCATCTGACTTTTATCTCAGCTCAGGCCTTGATCTCAGGGTCGTGAGTTCAAGCCCCGTGTTGGGCTCCACGCTGGGCATGGAGCTTACTTAAAAAAAAGAAAAAAGAAATTTAAAACTTTTGCATTAAGGGTACCATCAAAAAGGTGAAAAGGCAACCTACAACCTAAGTGGGGTGCCTGGGTGGCTCAGTCGTTAACCGTCTGCCTTCAGCTCAGGTCATGATCCCAGGGTCCTGGGATCGAGTCCCACATTGGGCTCTCTGCTCAGCAGGAAGCCTGCTTCTCCCTCTCCCACTCCCCCTGCTTGTGTTTCTGCTCTTGCTAACTCTATCTCTCTGTCAAATAAATAAATAAAATCTTAAAAAAAAAAACCCAAAAAACCTAAGAATGGGAAACAAATATCTGCAAACCATATATCCAACAAGGGTCTAGTATCCAGAATATGTCGAGAACCCTGAGAAACAACAACAAAAAGACAAACAACCCAGTTTAAAAAAATGGGCAAAGTATTTGAACAGAAATTCCTCCAAAGAAGATACACAGATGGCCAATAAGCACATGAAAAGATACCCAAATTATTAGTCATTATTGGGAAATGCAAATCAGAACCATAATGAGACATCACTACAAAAGCTATCATTGAAATAAAAAAAATCTGAAGCATTAGTGAAGATATGAAGAAACTAAAACTCTCGTCCATTGCCGGTGGGCACATAAAACAGCGCAGCCTCTGAGAAAGCAGGCTGGTGGTTCCTCATAGTTACACATAGAATCAGTAATTCCACTGCTCGGGTCTATACCCCAAAGAAGTGTAGACAGGTGTACACAAATCTGTACACGAATGTTCACAGCAACACTATTCACAACAGCCAAAAGGTAGAAACACAGATGTCCATCAATAGATGAGTGGATAAACAAAATATGGTGTGTCCATATAATGGAGTATTATTCAGCTCCAAAAATCAATGAAGCACTGATACACGCTACAACATGGATGAACGTGAAAACACGCTAAGTGGAAGAAGTCAGACACAAAAGGATATTGTATGTGTGCATGTATATGAAATGTCCATAGACATGGAAAGTCGATTAGTGGTTGCCAGGGCCTGGCGGGGGGTAGGGATGGGAGGGTTTCCTTTTGGGTTGGTGAAAACATTCTGGAACTAGTTGGTGGTGATGGTTGCACAATACTCCAACTTAGTAAAAGCCACATAACTGTATGCTCTAAAATGGTTAAATGACAAATTCTAGGTTTTGTGGATTTTACCTCAACAAAAAAAAATAATGAACACACCCCCTCCCAAAGTAAGTTGCTATTTTTAGATTCCAGGAGAGTCAAGTACTAAATAAAATACTGAAACACCTAGAAGAACTTGAAAATGCCTAAATCCCATTTTAGCGCTTCTCCCTTTCCCCTAAAAAAGAGACCCACCTTCATGGTCACTGTTCTCTTCAGCTTGAGAATTCCTGAGTTAGGGCTCTACAGCCAAAGCACTCTCAAGCTCTTATCTGCTGTTTTACTACCTCTGTCTATCCCAGGCAGGCCAGCCATGACAGTCACGTGTAGTAAATACATCTTGCTAGAGACCACGTAGTTTCCTGGCCACTACCTCTCATAACTGCCGGCATTCTTCACTCCCTCCTCACGCCCTCCCTGCATTCCTGAGGAGGTGAATGGAGAAATTCTTTCTCTTCATTAGAAGACCCTGGTGTGTATGACCTCATGAGCGGAGAGCTGAAGAGGATGCATGGGCATCTCCCAAGTCCCATATGGCACTAGGGTTCCAAAGTCAGGTATCCTAGACAGGAGCCCCAGCCAGGCAGCAACAAAGCCTGGGAACAGTGTCTTCAAGCCCAAATATCTTCTACCTAGAGTAGAAGCCTTGGGCTTTACTAGGTCATCCTTTTGGGCAGGACAGGAACACACAGTGGTCCCGTCTACAGAACACAAGGTCAAGCCTGCATGTGACCGGTTTTGATCTTCCTAGACCAGACCCTTTTCTCCTCATCCAAACACACTCACAATTTCTGGGCAGATTTCAGTATTTATGTCATCCCTTGGTCTTCCATGAGTTACCCATCAGCAGTCAAATGGCCAAAAAATGGACCAAAGAAGAAAAAGCCATAAAAATCCTAAGTAGCACATGAAAGATAATTCATCTTTGGGGCGCCTGGGTGGTGTAGTAGGTTGAACCTCTGATTCTTGGTTTCGGCTCAGGTCATCATCTTGGGGTCCTGGGATCCAGCCCTGCGTTGGGCTCCATGCTCCGCGGGGAGTCTAATTGAGATTCTCTCCCTCTGCCTCTGCACCTCCCCCCCTTTCTCTCTCTCTCAAATAAATAAAATGTTAAAAAAAAAAGATAATTTATCTTTGAATAACTGATTGGTCAGTTTTAAAGTTTATCTTATTTAGATGTAAATATAGTTGAGAAAAAGACTGTTCAGCTATTCCATCGACTACATCCACGGTATAATTCTATGCCCAGAAGGAAAAAAAAAAAGCTGGAAGTAAGTATACTGACCAGGTTAACAGCAGGTAACTAGAATTACAGAATTATGGGTAGATTTTCTTATCAGCATTTTCTAATTGTTATAATCACCATGTCATGTAATAATAAAGAGAATTCCTTGAAACAATAAAAAGACAGCTGTGTCCCCGCCTCCATGCAATCAAATACTCTACACTCCACATACCTTGTTGAGCTTGCCCAGTGAAGATATGAGATCCGCCCATTCACTTGAGGACTCGAAATTTCTTAAGGCCTTTTCTATCACCGAAGAGTAAGTTCTGTATCTGTAATCATTCAAGAGTTCCTGCTCTTCTGGATCCATCTTACATCCTCACAGTGGAGAAAGTATCTGAAAGTGAATCAAGAAAGAAATGAGGGAGGTACTCAAGGACACAGAGCATTCCCAGTCCAGAGCTGCAGTGGACATGTGTCCACAAACACAACCGTGCACAAATGCACTCAGCAACGCAACTGAAATATTTAGCAAGGCTCCTGGGCCAGGCACTGTGGTAGATAAAAGGCAAACAGTTCCGGTCCTCTTGGATTCTGAGGGAGACAAATGCAGAGCAGAAAAGAAGCAAAAATGCCAGGATTCCTCTTAACTGACAAAATTAATTCTAGCAGTGAAACTTACAAAGCCTCTCACTAAATATTGTTGCCCGCTGGTAATTCTGAATGCAGGCGGCCCTTCCTACTGTAGGACATTTATAAAAGCTAAGGAAAAGCAGGTCAATGCTATTAACCAGAGCAACCTCTTTAGTGATCCAATCCTTTACAACTAGACTATGTTAGAGGATTGGAAATATTCTAGAAGAAAAACTGATAGGGGAAAAAAAAAGTTTAAAAAATAAGGATGTAAGAGTACACTGTCTGAAATCAATGTTGCCAGAAATCCACCAGGTGCCTGTTTAACTACTAAGCTCCAATCACCCACCAATCCCCCCAACCAGCCGCTGCCCTGACAGCTTCACGCCTCCATGTGTAGAGCCTGGACATGGGGTGGTGATGCCAGGGCCCAAGCAATCACCATTTTATTCTTCTTGACCTTGTATGTTCTTTGACGGATTCTTTTATTTTTTTCCTGTGGCTAGATGCATTCATTATGTATGAACCACTGCAGCTATTATAAAGCCTGAGACCAATACGGTCTCATCCTGGTTCCAACAGCAACCATTTTCTCTTTTTATCTCCAAGGTGACAAAAGGAAATGAAGAACAACACGGAATGCTGCACTCATTTGACTACATGAAAATATCCAACATTTATACGTGACAATGGACGCAATACGAGTGCATGCTTATGTCAAGTTTTGTTTTTATTCTTTCATTAACAAAAAAAAAATCTGTAGGTCAATCTATCAGTTTATTCAAACAAATTACAACTCAGAGATTTTCCACAAGATAAGGAAATGTTCAGTGGTTCCCTTGATCTGGCATCAAGTTCCATCCTTTGGCATTTTCTCAAAAGGGACGCCTTAGCGTTCTGATTTGCCCTCCTTCTTTAGTCTTCATCTGATGAAGATCTACTTAAAGCGTGGCAGGCACCTACCCTAAAATTCCTTGTCCCCTTTTCCATACTAAGGGAACCCAAATTTTGTTCAGGGTAGTGCTAACAGCTCTATGGGGTAGCCACGCACAGCTCTAGGCAATGAGGGGTCAGTAGAAGCTGGTGGTGGGGCCTCCAGGAAAGCAGTTTGAAAGGAGGTAGACTCCTCTGGCCTGGGCCTCTTGCCTTTACTCCTGCCCCTCTTTCTGCCTGGAACAAAGGTTTGATGTTGGAGGTGAAGCCATGTGTGGCAAGCAAGAGGCAAAAGCCATCCTGGGTGTACGACTTTTGTGGGTAAGTAGAAAGACACAGCAGCTGAAGCCAGAGATGACTTTAAGAAGGCACCACGTCAACCCCGGACTCGATGTTTTCTGCACAGAAGAGCTGATCTAAGCCACCGTTCAATCAAGTTTTCTGCTACTCACAACCAAACACAATCCTGATATACGAGGACAGTATTTCACTAGCACACAGTCTGAAAAGACAGTAAAATATAGAGCAATGGGATATCGTTAAACACACTGAGAATGCTGTAGTTAGCTAACCAAGTTGTGTGTCCTCAGGCAAAATGGCAAATATCACAGTGGAAAGAAACTGAACTGTAGGTACAACATGTTCTTTAAACCTGAGTCTTTCATTTATTGGTGAATTTCTGAGAATCCCATGGTATCTGCTACTTCACTTTCTGGTCATTCTGCGCCCATTCCGATATTCCCAAGACCACCACAACTTCTAAGTTTCCAACGTCAGTGGAGTTTTTACCTCTCAGCAGTACTGTGCAGCAGACCCTTCCCTCCTTCCCAAAACAGCCTCCTTTCAGCCCATACCCTCCTCTGGCCCCACCAGCCCTGTGCTGGTTTCCACCTCTCCACTGTTCCTTCTCCTCTGCCAGCTAATCCTCCTCTATCCTACTGCCAGATACTGCCATTTCCTGGCACCAAGTTTTGTTCTCTTTCTATCCTTGGCCATCTCCCCATTCCTACCACTTACAAATACCATCTTCATGCTAATGACCCACGGATTTATAATGCCTGCCCAAACCTTCCCCTCTGAGGTCCAGATTCACGCAAATACCTACTTGACTCATCTGCGCAGATGTGGCATAGGTGTCTCAAACTTAGTGCATCCCAAACATCCAACAACAAAATATGGTCTAGCCATACAATGAACAAAGTACTGATCTATATGACAGTGAGGGTGAACCTGAGAAATAACATAGCGGAAGAAGCCACGCAAAAGGCCACATATCGTATGATTCCATTCATATTACATGTCCAGAACCCGTGAATCTGTAGAGATGGTAAGTAGATTAGTGGTCGCCTAGGGAAGGGAGTAGCAACAAGGAGGAACTGCAAATGGGCACAGGAATCTTCCTGGGGTAATGGAAACGTGCTAAAATTGAATTACGGCGATGGCTGCACAACTCTGTAAATTTACTAAAAATCACTGACTTGTACACTGAAATCAATGTATAGACTTATGGTCCATAAATTACACCTTGAGGGGGTGTCTGGGGCCTCGGTCGGTTAAGCGTCTACCTTCAGCTGGAGTCATGATCTCAGGGTCCTGGGATGGAGCCCCATGTTGGGCTCCCTGCTCAGTGGGGAGTCTGCTTCTCCTCTCCCCCTGACCCTCCCCCCACTCCGGCTTATGCTCCCTCCCTCTCCCTAATGAATAAATAAGATCTTTTTAAAAAAAAAACTGCACCTCAGTAAAGCTGTTTTTAAAAAATCCCTATACTCTTGATTCTACCTGCTCAGTGCTCCTTCTCCAGTCTTCCTTTCTTCAGGAAGTGGCCCCACCATTCATGGGACCTTTGACATCCCCCTGGACTCTTCCTTCTTTTTTTTTTTTTTTAAGATTTTATTTATTTCTTTGACAGAGAGAGACACAGCTAGAGAGGGAACACAAGCAGGGGGAGTGGGAGAGGGAGAAGCAGGCTTCCCGCGGAGCAGGGAGCCCGATGCAGGGCTCGATCCCAGGACCCTGGGACCACGACCTGAGCCGAAGGCAGTCCCTTAACGACTGAGCCACCCAGGTGCCCCGCTCTACCTTCTCTTACTCACCCAAGTCCTGCTTCTTGTCCTTCCAAAACACCTGTGGACTCGATTGCTCTCCACCTCTGCCACACCACTGCGCAAGCCACCTTTCCCCTATAAGCCTGCAGACACTTCCTCATGGTTCCCCTTCACTCTCACCCCTCTCCAATGGTTTTCACACAGCAGTCCAAGAATCCTCTTAAAACATAAATTACAGCACATCCCCACCATGTTTAAACTCTTCCCATTAAGCTTATAATAATCCAAACTTCCCCACCCCATGGCCTACAAGGGCCTCTCTCTTCAAGGCACTCTGCTTATCCTAAAGCTGACTCTGCCTATCACAGAGCCTTTGCACATGCTGTGGCTCTCTGCAAAAATATACTGTACTTTGTATATGAACATGCACAATAAGATTGCCCACTGATTCTTGGGAAGGCCTCCTTTTCCAAAATACTAGCCTTTACACTTTTTTTTTTTAAAGATTTATTTATTTTTAGAGAGAGACAGAGAGAGCCTGCAAGCAGGGAGAGGGACAGAGGGAGGAGAGAATCCTCAAGCCAACTCTGCACTGAGCGCAGACCCCAATGTGCAGCTCCATCCCAGGACCCTGAGATCATCAGCTGAGCCAAAATTAAGAGTTGGTCGCTTAACCAAATGAGCCACCCAGATGCCCTTTGCCTTCACACTTTTTTTTTTAAAGATTTTATTTATTTATTTGAGAGAGAGAGAATGAGAGCCAGAGAGCACGAGAAGGAAGAGGGTCAGAGGGAGAAGCAGGCTCCCTGCTGAGCAGGGAGCCCCGATGCAGGACTCAATCCCGAGACTCCAGGATCATGACCTGAGCCGAAGGCAGTTGCTTAACCAACTGAGCCACCCAGGCGCCCGCCTTCACACTTTTTAAAAAATATTAAAGGATGGCAAGGAGAGATGGTTGTTTATTTTCCCAAGTAAGACGTTAGTACATCCAAATAGTCCATAACTTTTTTTTTTAAGGAAATTTACAGGTTTGAAATGTAGCATCTCAACCACTGCAAAACTCCATGCATAGTCTTCACCATATTGTGTCTAAGCACTGGACAAAGAAACATGGGGAAAAAAACAGGATTCCACTTTCATAGTTCATAACATAATACAAGAGGAAACACCTAAACACATAATTTCCATTTCAGGTGGCACACACAGTGACAGAAGGTGTCCTGAGTTAACACTGGCACAAGGAAAAGACAGAGGAAGCCCAAGTACCAGCAGAGGAGAGCTCAGAGTCAAAATGTGGGTGGCTAGTTAGTAGGAAGAGAGCCTTGGGGTACTGGGGTGGCTCAGTCCATGGAGCGTCTGCTTCGGCTCAGGTCATGATCCCCGGGGGCCTGGGATGGAGCCCCACATGGGACTCCTAGCTCAGCGGGTCTCCCTCTCCCTCTGCTGCTCTCTCTCTCAAATAAATAAATAAATCTTAAAAAAACAAAAAACAAGGGAGAGCCTTCATCTCCGATAGTTTGTAATTAGGAGCTGGGGTGGCAAAAAGGCACCACCGCTCATGGCAAAGGCAGGTGTTGGCCAGGTAGAGCAGGTAACTGGAGCAGTTCAATGTTATGGTTGGCTACACGAAGAAAGTACTATTCTGTGTAACTAAAAGCACAGATGAGAAGTTTAGAAATAGTCATTCAAACAAGCTCCTTTATTTCAAAATATGGGGCATTCAATACTATGCTACTAGGCAAGTCTGGGTGGGCTTGGTAAATCCATCATTATGCATGCATTTATCTTATGCAGCACACAAGAATCCTATGACATGGGTATTATCTTGAGGCTGCTCAAGAGGAGTATATTGGGAATCGGGCCCCCAGAAAATTACCCAGGGCCCTCAACAACCAACTGGCAGAGTTAGGAATCCAGCTCAGGTTAGCACAATGGCACAGAGCCTTTATTTACTACATTATGCTACAGGTAAATTAACAGTTCAGCCCCTAAATAGCTCTTCTGACAATGATCTTGCAACCTATCCTGAATACCTTTCCTGTGAGAGACTCAGCTCCGGAAAACTGATAAGAGTTCCACAGCCTACTAACAATTACAAACACAAAGAAGTAATCATATAAACAAGTATATCTGACCAGATGTATCTGCCTTAAAGCTAAATATGTAAGAAATTTCTCATCTTATCCATTCTACATTTCTTAGAAAAACAAGTTTAGGCGAAAAATCAACTGCCAGATCAGAACGAAGTCAACTGTAAAGATGTTTACATGAAGGAACATGTGAATTAGATGAAAAGAGTGAAAAATCACAAATAGCCACCCTCTCACGAGCAAGAACATTAGATAATGGCTCTTAGTCGACAGCACAGAAACACTCTTCTGCCATTGGTTTAATCAACTCTGGGGCACATTATTTTGAATTTGGTCTTTCAGAGTGGTAATTAAATTGCAGCGGAAAAAATTTTAAGACTAACGGGAGCAGGCTGGGGGGGGAGGGGAAGGCCTCCATCGCCTTACCAAAAAATCCTACAAAGGTTTCTCCAAATACAGAGCGACTGTCCCAGGTTAGGGAAACACCTGCGGGTAACAGCAGTCGCCCTACGAGTTGCTAAAGGTCCATCCACCCGGCAGCTGGCGGCGATCCTGCAAGACTCCCGGACCGGGCGGGGACAGCGCGCGCACTGCGGCTCCCATCCCTTCTCCAGGGGACAGTCTGGGAGACTCTAAGGTCTTCCCTTAACATAAAAGCCCTCATTTTACGAAGGTTTCGGTCCTTAGCCCTCCGCCGGGACCAGGACCGCACGGCAAACAAAGGCGCGGCTTTCCGTAGTCCGCCGGCCGAGCTGAAGGGAGGGCGGGCGGTGACCCTCCTGACCTCCACCTGCCCGAGGGGAGGCCGCGCGGGGC
Organism: Callorhinus ursinus; assembly: GCF_003265705.2. Lineage (NCBI taxonomy): Eukaryota > Metazoa > Chordata > Mammalia > Carnivora > Otariidae > Callorhinus > Callorhinus ursinus. The sequence goes on from NW_027397063.1 coordinate 1,467,865, forward strand.
CGGCGAGGGCTTGGCCTCCCTTCCCTTGCCGCGGGGGGCCGGGGAGCCTGAGGGACCCCGGGCTGCCCCGCGGGGTCCCGGGCCGGGGCCCACGCCCACGCGCGGCCTCTCCGGGGCCGTCCCCGCACTGCAGCAGTGCACGCCGCGGGCCCGGGCCGCGGTCGGGGAGCCCCCCTCGCCCCGGGACCGCCCCCACAGCGCTGCGCGAACCCTGAGCACCCTGGGGAGGACGCCCGCGCCGCCTCGTCGCTCCCGGGCCCGCGGGAGGAGACACCACGGCTGCCCGGGCTTCGCCCAGCGGCCGAGGGCGTGGGGCCGGCTTACCGGCAGCAGCAGCGTCCCTTGTCGGCGGGCGCGCCCACCTGCGGCGCGGAGGAACTGGCCGGGCTGTGGCAGGTAGAGCGAGCGGCCGCTGCAGCTCAGCCAGGAGCCGAGACCGTGGAGGAAGCGCCGCGCCCGAGCACGAGCGGCCGCGGCCCCAGCCGGCGGGGCGGGGCGGGACGGTGAGGAGGGCCCTTGTCAAGGGGGGCGGGGTCAGGGCGGGCCCTCAGCGCGCGGGGCGGAGCAGGGGGCGGGCCCTCGGCGAGCCGGGGCGGGACCAAGCGAGAGCCCACAGTGCGGTTGCAGAACCCGGAGGCGGGCCTTTGACCCGGGGGATGGGATCAGGAGGCGGTACCGCAGCGCGCGGGGGGCGGGTCCTGGGCGTCGGCTCTGGGGCGTGGGGCTCTAATCCCTAGTCCGCCACAGCTTCCGGGCGGTTGGGCGGAGCTCTCAGCCGCCGCGACTAACTGCCGCCTTAGCAGCGGAGCTGCTCGGAGGAAGGCCTGCATAGGTGGGCGGGGTGCCTCCGAGTTTCAGCTGGGGCTCCCCCGGCACACCCAAACGGAAGGGGACAGCGGTCAGTTTATCACCGTGCTCCAGGAGGGGCTTTGGAGTTACGGACGAGAACCGTGGGGCCCAAGAAAAGTGGGGCCGATGGCACATGGCTCACCCCATCCTTTCCGCTGGGACCACACCCAAACCCTCGGGGAGGAGGTGAAATGAATCCTTCCATACACCCTGGGGCCGCAGGAAGCCCCGGGGACCTGGTTAAGGCGCCCCCGCCCCCCAGAGGCCGCATCTTTCTTGACCTTGGCGTCAGAGGCGAGGGAATTAATTCGTGGAATGAGTTTCATTATGTGGGTTCTGGCTCAGAAGGAGACCTCAGTCAACTCTAAAGAGCATTAATATTTCCAGATAAACTCAAACCCCTTCCTGTCGTCCTCAGGAGCCTCCGGACCTGCACAGCTCAGACCCACCCAACCTGGCCTGACAGCTGCAGGGGCACACGCACCTTGAAGGAGTGGAGTCAGGCAGAGTTCACCTGTGTATCCTGATTGCACCAGCTGGGGCTCCCAGCCAACCAAAGCTGCGGCACCTGTTGATTGAGGTAGTAATTTCTGCACAGGCCTCTGGCCATTTAACCCTTGACAGTCCCTTAAGGAATTTTCAGATCTAATCTGGGGCTCCTAAAAGCTAGGCCCCCCTGAAAGAGTTAGGAGGTGGGAGTGGGAAGTCCACGAACACTTTGAAATTGTACAGAACATTTTGTGTATATGCTTCTGGAAAAGGGTATATAGTTCATATCAGATTCCCAAGGGGATCTATCGCGGGCCCCCAAATCACCAAGAATATTTTCATCGTTTGGGACGCTGGACCCCCTTCCCAGGCTTCTGATTCTGATTCCATCTGCATTTGGCATATACCAAGTGCACCAGATGTAAATCCTCTAATGGTCAATTTTAGGAGTGGTCTTAAAGTAGAAGCAGAGGAAAGCTAAAGGATGAAGCATTTAGTGGGAAAAAAAATAATTTCATGAAACTGATTTCCTGATGAAGATATGAGAAACTCCATTTTTATAAAAACAGTTGCCAAAGAGGTGAGGTGGGGTTTTTTTGGTTTTGTTTTAGGTTCTTCAAATCCTAGCCACACTCCACACTGCATTTAACTAATAATGAAAGAACTGCTTATACTCCCCACTGAAAGGGAGAACCAGTCTATTCATGTCAAAACCACCATGTATAACTTTGTCCTAATACATTAAAATAAAATACATGCCTTGTATTTGTCACCAATCTCCAAAGAACTCCAGGTGTGTGGAAAGTTAATTTAAAGTAATTTTGACAGATTCAAGTATCATAAACCCTTAAAAGAACCACTACATTTATAATCAGGATTGACAGCATTAAGATTTGAAAGTTTATTCCTAAACGAAATGTTTCCGTGGGTCAAGTTGTCACACTTAAAAGTCTACTAAGCTGTGTTTATCTGTTTAAGACATATAAATAGAGCCTGTTACTTACATAATAATATGCTAATCAGAGCATTTCAGATTTAATTTGAACCAGAACTTTAATCCTTGCCCCTTCTGATAATAAAGAAGGGGTTATAAATAAGATGTGACTACATTCTCTGGCTCAGGCTGGCCCACCTGTTAGAGGGATTGGCCAGGTAAACACATTCTGAATTTCCATATGCAAATCCTGGTGATCCTCTCACCCTGTCTTTTCTGTAAGCTAGATTCTCCACCACCCCATCTGGACAAAGTCCTGTATAGTTCTATATATGATGCTGTGCCCACTTTGTGGTTGATTTGTAGTAACAAGTAAACCTGTGTCAGGATCATCATTATCACCCGTCATTATCACACTACATCACTGTTCAGGATCTTGGTCTGTGATACTCTTTACTGAAGGTCACTAGGTGAAGGAGAAGCCCAAAGGCCAGGCCTAAAGCTGATACTGTATGTGGGTTTAACACACGTGTCAGCCTAGAAAAGTGTATCACGGAGAAGCTGGTTCGGACAGGATCACTGGCTCCATTTGGTGTCTCAAAACACACAGAATGGGATAATCCACTTAAAATATGCCCCATTTAAACCATGTTTCATTTACCTACTTTATGGAAAAGTTCATACAGAGGCTAAATGGGGGATCTAATAACCAGATGGCTTACAGATCACTTAGATTCGATGTATCATCTCCCCTAATTTTTATACCAAGGGAGTTACCCTGGTCTCTAGACTTGTAATAGTGAAGCTGGGCATGCCAAGCACTAGGCACCGAGAAAAACCAAGAAATTGCAATCCTGGTTTTTCACCTGGATACGATCCTGGCTCTTGGCTCTTGGCTCTTAGCTGTGGGATCTTGGACAAGTTAATCAACTTCTCCAAGCCTTTTTCTTTATTTAAAAAATGATATTAATGCCCATCTCAAAGGACAGCTGTAAGAAATATATAAAACAACATAGGGAAAACATTAAGCATGACATATGGCCGAGTATGCCATGGTTCTCAATTCATGATTTTTTTTTTCCTTCTGACTTAAACCTAATTATTTTTTTCACTACAGCACACCGTGAAACATTCACATGTATTAGTTAGATTCCTTTCAGTTGCAAGCAATAACATAATTCAAACTAGCTTAAGGAATAGGAACATTTAAGGATTCAGGGGTATCTTGGAGCAGCTCTTCGAATCTGGGATCTCAGGAATAGTCTGAGGCCAGGTAAGGGATGCCACGATGGGAGTTGGGACAGTTTCTCTTGGGGCCACTCTATAAGTGTGTCCCTTGAGAATTGGTTGCTTCTTTTTCTGGCTACACTTGGTTCCCTCTGCTCCATAGACCATGTGGGGCGGGGCGGGGCCACCCACAGTAATAGCTCTGAGCTTTCCCTGATCCAGTCTAGCTAGTCCTCCTCCTTAGAAGACAGGCCTACAGCTGGAACAATCAACAGAGGCTAGCAGGACAAAGTCACCTTGTGGCTGTGGCAGCTGCAAACATGGGAAGAAGCAGTGGGCGGAGGGTGTTGGGCAGACCATCCCATAAGGGTCCCCTATGACCTTTCCATAAACATGAGACATGCTGTTCTGATCAGCAGTTTACAATTAACAGTCTTCTAAGCGGGTACACGCTGATCCAAAAATGTCAACATGATGCTTGGCTAGAGACAAAAAAGGGAGAAGAAATAAAAGGAACTGGTCTGTTTACTTGTGCATTTCCTGTCTGTGACTCCATTAGGCAGAACCTGAAAGTACTCTGCAGTCCTGGTGCTACTGCTCATCACTGGCAGGGTTCTGGAGGCTGGCTGCAGTTGGAGACCAGAGTACGAAAGATATCGAAGAAACATCGAAAACCATTAAAATGTTTTTAGAGCCAGACAAGAAGTCATTAAGATGTCTTGGGAGCTATGGTCCTAGACAAATACAAGAGCAAGCTGGATTTGATTAGGCAATGTAGAGATGGCTAAAGGAAATGAGATGCAGTTTGGGTGGGATTCAGACGTCCCTCTACCCAAAGTGGATGAAGAAGTGAGGTGTGGGTTGTCAGAGCTAAATGACACTTTGCCATGCTGCCATCATTAAGTTGGAGAGTCCAGAAGCACTTTGCATGCTGTGATATACAAATAACACGGTTACCTGCATAGTCCTAGTTCCCCCAAATAAATGAAACCTTGAGCATTTCCATATTCTGCTTCTCAAAAGGAAATGGTCTTTTTTTTTTTTTTTTTTAAAGATTTCATTTATTTGACAGAAAGAGACACAGCAAGAGAGGGAACACAAGCAGGGGGAGTGGGAGAGGGAGAAGCAGGCTCTCTGCTCAGCAGAGATCCCAGGACCCTGGGATCATGACCTGAGCCGAAGGCAGACGCTTAACGACTGAGCCACCCAGGCATCCCAAAAGGAAAATGGTCTTATCCCTTATTTCTGCAATGCCATCGTCAGGTGATACGATGTGACCTTTGTGGTCATAATCAAGTGACAACATTGCTGTATCTCATGATGAACAGCCCATCGTAAACTTGGTAAATTTTCATTCCTTTGTCCATTGTGCACCTGTTGTATTTCTGTTGTTTGGCTAGCCATTCCTTCTGAGGTCGACTCCCTAGCAAACGTTCTTCACAAGTGTACTTCTCTTTCATAAGATTCTTTGGTTTCCAAGTCCTTTTTCTACAGGGTATAACCAGAACCCAGGAGGCCGATTATAAAACCAATCCCATTGCTTATTGTCAGAGGTTACAAAAGGGGCTCAAGGAGGCATCTGAAGGGTCACCTTGGGCTGTAGCTCCGAGGGGAGCAGGAATAGGTCTGGGAGAAGGTATCTGCATGTGTCAGAGCAAAGAGATGGTCTGGACAAAGTTGCCCATGCAGGAACAATTTGAAAGAAGGGGCATGGCAACTTTGCAAACCTTCTGGGAACACAGATCGCAAAACCCAAGTGAAAACCACAGTGTGGAAGAAATCATACCCCGTTGAAAAAAAGGACATTTTCCCTGAGTCTTTCAAGCCATAAGAACCAATGAAAATGTGCTCAAATGTAATGAAACAGAATGTGACACAAAGTAGGATTGCAGAACTATGGAAACAGGATAAATCATGTCCTTACAGAGTTAACAACCTAGAATCAGCAAGGGATGGCTGGAATATGGCTGGAACCTGCTCCGTAGCCTGAGAACTCTTGCTAGACCGGTGGTTCTTAAACTGCTGTCCCAGCACCAGCAGCACCTGGGAACTTGTCAGAAATGCACATGATGGGGCCCCAACTCTGGGCAATGTTTTAACATACGCTCCAGGTAATCCTGATGCCCTCAGACACTGTAGAACCACTGGACCAGGTTCTTCGCCCTTTCAGGCTAGAGTTTGGACATAGCAAAATCGCTCAGCCTAATTCTAGAACAAGTCACTTTCTCCCAGGGAGATTGTAATCGACATTTCCCAAGGACAGAAACAGAAGCAGACTACAGCACCAGAATTCATTCACTCATTCCACATTTATTAAGCATTAAGCACCAAAGCAGACATTCACCAGTTTTGGACGACTTTGTCATGGACTAGCTGGCCATGAGGCTTGGTAGCATCTGGAGGCAGCAGGGCCAAGTAGACAGGGGTCTCGGCTCCCTCCTCCACAGTCCTGGGACCATGAGCCCCACCCATGTCCGTCTTCACCCACCCTGGGCAGCATGCGTTCAGCAGAATCCTGTCAGCTTTTCTCTTCTCATCCAGACGCCGGGCCAAGATTCTTGATAAGACTGTGACCCCCAGCTTGGACACCCCATAAGCTGAGTTGGGCCAGCCTTCCTTCTCATGCACTTCATTGTTTGTATCCTCCACAAACTTCTTCATGAGGTCCACCAGGTCCTCCTCCATAAGCATCTCACATCGGAACTTCTTCTGTAGATCTGCACTGCAATTTTCAAGAGCCTTTGAACCCTCTAAACTACTGATATTCACCACCCTGCCTGAAACAGAATAGTAAAAACACGGAAGCATGTCACAAATAAACAATGGTTGGTTGACTCTACCCAACATGCAATTTGATTCATACTGCAGGCTTAACCGCTGATTTTTAAAAAATGACTCTAGAAGGCACCAGTAGGTTTTAACATTATATTGTGCTCTCTTCCCCCAAAGGGAATGATGCATTCCCATCAGCAACAGGGGCTAAAAGCAGTGATTATTCATTATGTGAGCAGGAGGTAGGTCTGGAGTGGAATCACCAGGTGCTTTTATAAAAGCATCCCCCTGCACCCATGAACACTCCAGGTGCCTGTGAACTTACTCTCCTAGAGACAGCACCCTCACCCTGAGGATTAAATCTCTTTCTTGGCTTGCACAATTTCCTAGGGCCACGGGCAACCACCTCTTTATCTCTGAGTACCAAAAATCAGGGTCAAGCAATGCCGTGTCTATCCTTGATGATGGCTACTTTCACACATGGAGTGGGTTGATTCTTCACCCAGTTTTGATTTTCATCATTTTTTTAGCCCATAGCTAAAAAGTAAGTATAATGTAATTAATGAGTTAGTAGTCATATTAACAATAATTCACAGCTACTAAAGAGACAGTTTTGTCTATAAAAAAATATGCAGGCCCAAAACTATAAGACAATTTGAAGTATTGATGGAAATCCCCAAACCAGTAAATGTGTGAATTTATACAGTTCACCCAACATCAAAAACCACCATATTGGGGGGTTCTTTTCTTACGTATTATCCTGAATCCACTTCCCGTGCATCCAATAGGATAATCGTTTTTTTGTTTTGTTTTGTTTTTTAAGTAGGCTCCATGCCTACTTATGGAGCATGGAGCCCAACATGGGGCTTGATTGAACTCACGACCCTGAGATCAAGACCAAGACCTGAGCTGAGATCAAGAGTCGGACACTTAACCAACAGAGCGACCCAGGTGCACCGGGATAATTGGATTTTATTGCATTTTTTGAGTGGCATTCATTCACCATGGAGATGGGGCGGGAGTTGGGGGTGGGGTGGGGAGGGTGTTGCACATTCTACTAGATATCTTTGTCGACCAACCCCACACAGATGCCCTCACTTTGTCTTGAACACAAGCACCTCACTTATCTCCAGGTACTTAAGACTCTTCAGTAATTTTCTCCCTCTCTTGTAATACATATTTCTTTCTTTCTCAAAATCTTAACTGTGAGAAATTGAAACCTATAGAGAAGTTTGCAAGAATAGTTCAATCAACACCCATATACCTTTCACCTAAGTTCCTCAATTATTAACATTTTGCCACATTTGCTTTCTCTTTCTCTTAATTGCAGACAAATATAAAACTTTGCCCTAAACATGTTAGTATATATATGATAACAAGGGTATTACTTTATATAACCACAAGAGTGCTCACACTCAAGCCCTTTATCATGGTACAAAACTATTACCTGAAGTACAGTTCACATTCAAAGGACTCCAATTATCTCAATAATCTTCCTTTATAGGTCTGTTTTCATCCAGGCTCCCATGCGGGATCATGGATTACATTTAGTGGTCTTGTCTCTTTAGTCTATTTTTTTAAAGATATTATTTATTTGTCTGAGAGAGAGCACAAGCAGGGGGAGCAGCAGGCAGAGGGAGAAGCAGGCTCCCCGCTGAGCAGGGAGCCCAATGCTGGACTCAATTCTGGAACCCAGGGATCATGATCTGAGCTGAAGGCGGACACTCAACCAACTGAGCCACCCAGGCATCCCTAGTATATATATATATTTTTAAAGATTTATTTATTTATTTTTAGAGAAGGGGGCAGGGGGAGGGGCAGAGGGAAAGGGAGAGAATCCCAAGCAAACTCCATGCTGAGCAGGGAGTCCGATGTGGGGCTTGATCCCATGACCCTGAGATCAGGACCTGAGCCGAGACCAAGAGACAGATACTTAACTGACTGAGCCACCCAGGCGCCCCTCTCTTTAGTCTATTTTAATCTAGAATAGTTAACAATGATCTTTTTGAAGACTCTAGGCCATTATTTTGTAGTATTTGTCCCAACTTGGATTAGCATGATTTTTATGAAAGATTTTATTTATTTCTCAGAGAGAGAGAGCAAGCACAAGCAGGGGGAGTGGCAGGCAGAGGGAGAAGCAGGCTCCCTGCTGGGCAGGGAGCCCGACGTGGGACTCGATTCCAGGACCCTGGGATCATGACCTGAGCCGGAGGCAGAGGCTTAACCAACTGAGCCACCCAGGCATCCCAGGTATGATTATCTTATAATTAGATTCACTTCAATAGTTTGGCCAGACTACAACTACTTTGATGACATTGTGTTCTTCATTACTTTCTAAACGGCTTTGTTCTTAATCACTTGGCTGCTAGGAGGAATTAAATTCAAAAGGGAAAGGAGGAAAGAAAAACGAATACAGGAGTTACTCTGTGCCTTTGGTGGAAATTAAAAACTTCTAAGAGTAAGAGGTGTCCTCTTTGATCTCAGGGGACACCTCTGGGAGAAAGGCCAAGGGGTGACCTTCTCAACAGCCAGATGGGTCCAGTCATCCCTGAGAAGGGCTGCACCCACACCACCCACACCTCCCTTTGCTGAGGTCCTGGGGGACCCAGGATCCGGAAACAAGCCCTACCCCATTCTTAGAAATAGTGTGCAAGTAGCTCCGCCTAGTGGGCAAACATTTGATTAACCTATTCACTCAATCTTAAATGAATAAGCAAGAGGGATAACTTTCTATAAAGAGATTAATTTTAACACTAAATAAAATGTGGCCCCAAATATGGTGGTTTTTGATGTTGGATGAACTGCATAAATTCACACATTTACTAGTTTGGGGATTTCCATCAGTACTTCAAATTGTCTTATAGTTTCGGGCCTGCATATTTTTTTATAGACAAAAAGGTCTCTTTAGTAGCTGTGAATTATTGTTAATATGAATATTAATTCATTTTGTTTGGGGAGAAAGTGATTCCCTACAAATCAAGAGGCAATAATCCTCAGCTTTTTACCCTCCAAGTAAATATGAGTTTTACCAAAAAATCACAAATATTCTGTGTGTTGTAAACCAGATTCTCACTTTGGGAATTACTGTTACAGAGAACTGGTTAAAGCCAGTGATTCACCTGCTCTGGGTTGTTGCCGGAGCCCCACCCTCCCCAAAGCCACCTTTTATCTTTCAAAACGGCTTGGTTTTTAATCATTTGGCATTATGATCCTTCCCTTCACTGGAATGAATTATCCTGATTTGATTGAGGGGTTAAGTCAGGAAACCTGAACACTGTTGCCAGCTCTATTACTACCTGTCTGTGTTCACATCTTTGGGTCTCAGTTTCCTTCTCTGTAAAATGAAGACCTAGGAATGTAAGGTTTCTTTAATACCTTGCAGCTTTCAAATTCTAGGCTTCTAAAGCCCACAGAGAGAGGACTTCCGGATACTTGGTAAAAGGCACCCTTGCAATAAAAGACTATGCAGCTGTAAAAAGTAAGAAAGCTTTCTGTCCTAATCTAGAAAGAGTCCCAGATATAGTAAGTGAAGAAAGCAAAGTGGCAAACTAATGTTCCCTTTGTGTAAAAAAGGGAGCAAAAGAAATATGCATTTAGATTTGGATTAAAAAACTCCATCCTGAGGGCACGCCTGGGTGGCTCAGTCGGTTAAGTGTCCAACTCTTGACCTCAGCTCAGGTCTTAATCTCACGATGGTGAGTTCAAGCCCCCTGTTGGGTTCCATGCCGGGCATGGAGCCTAGTTAGAACAGAACAAAACAAATCTCCATCCCCTTGGCCCTGGGCACTCACCAAATCCACGCACCCGGACCCAAGGCTTTCTTCAGCCAGTACCTGCAACTCTGCCTCTTTCTGTGAGCTAATCCCACGAGGAAAGGATAAAGGGAATTGCCTGTAGGGGGTGGGGACAGGAACTGAGCAAGCGGGGGGGGGGGGGGGGGGGGGGGGGCAGGAGTCCGGGTGCAACTCTCACCATGCATCTTTTTAGATTTTAAATGTTTGCACTAGAGATCATCTTCATTCAAAATGTTAATTTGAGAAAAGCACATTTTTATTATGTAGTTATTTTAATTAAAAATGCATGCATAACAGGAAAAGGAAAGCAATTCTAGACACTGCTCCTTCTAGTTTAGTTTGACTGGTTGAGATTTGGAAGCTTTTTAATGTATTATTTGTTTCCGGCGTACAGGTTTGTGATTCATCAGTCATATAATACTCAGTGCTCATTACAACACATACCCTCTCCAGTGTCCATCCCCCAGCCACCCCATCCCTCCCACCCCCCTCCACTCCAGCAACCCTCAGTTTGTTTCCTGAGATTAAGAGTCTCTTACAGTTTGTCTCCCTCTCTGGTTTCATCTTGTTTCATTTTTTCCTCTCTTCCCTTATGATCCTCTGCCTTGTTTCTTAAATTCCACATATCAGTGAGATCATATGATAAATGTCTGAGAAAAGCACATTTCTAATAACCACAGAGTTATTCTTCCTAAGAATCAAAGCTGCCTTTCTGGGGGAAAAGAGTCTTTTCTGCCTCCCTCCTTCCCAGCACAGTTGTATGATTCTTCATCAATGACAGTCTTCTCCATTAGACTCAATGCTCTGTGGTCAGGGATTGTCCCTGTCCACTGTGCTTACCACTGTGTCCCCAACACCTGGGTTATGGTAGGCCCGCCAGTATTTGTGGAAAAAGTAATAAAAGTTATTTATTGAATACTTGGGAGTGCAGGTAAGATACTCCCTAATAAAGAAAAATTTCTTTGGGAGGTTCTGCATCAGCTTGAAGACAGGAACATGGGGAAAGTTATAAAAATGCTAAAACAGATCCTTCCCTCAGGCCCCCAAATGAGCTGGGTGTGGCCCCACTACCCTGGGGAGCTGAGAAGGACCCACCGAGATTGCTCAGAGGCAAGAGGACTTTGGGGACTTGTAACACCTTATCACTCTAGGGTTGAGTTCATGACATGGGACTGAAGGGCATTGCCATGTACCATACATATCTTTTAAAGCTAAGATGTGCAGGTGAGGAGCCAGCTATTGTGAGAAAATAGTGCAGTTTTCTGTCCCCCCCCCCCCCGGGGAAATGGCATCCCTAGGTCACTCCTGAGGCCCACTTCCTGCTGAGGGATGCAACCTGACAATCCACATGGCTGGACTTACCATGAGGTTTTATTATTGGCAGCAACTCGATGCAGACATTTCTTGTGCCAAAAAAGTTTGTCTTTAGTGTTATCTCAGCTTGAATGTCAAAGGGCGTTGGATCATCACCTTCCGAAAAGAGAAGGAAACAAAGTCACGCATTTCCCCCTGAAATTATATGACAAAGCGCATCTTACCTCTAATCAAAGGAAAAACAAGCTAACTTTAAAACGATTTTTAAACCCCATAGGTCGGTGGTTCTCAAAACTTCAAGCGTGTATCTGAATCACCTGCAGGGCCTGTTAAAACACAGCGTTCTGGGCTCCGCCCCCAGAGTTTGGGACTGAGAAGGTCTGGGGTGAGGCTCCAGAATTTGCATTTCTAACGCGTTCCCAGGTGGACGCTGCAGCTACTGGTCTGGCCCCACTGAGAAATCCCGGCTTTCACGGCTGCTCCTCAATCCTGAACGGGTTTGGGACGCAGCTGGGGATTCTGTTAAAACGCAAATTCTGATTCAGCAGGTGTGGCATGAGGCCTTAGCTACAGGTGCAGCTGGTCCACCTCCCACACTGTTGAGGGGGCGGGGGCTTCCAGCCGACTTGTGTTCCGGGAAGCGGAGTACCTATTCGTCAGTCGTCAATCAGCCGCTGAGGAGTGCTCCAGCGGGTGCCGGCCGCTTTCCGCCTGCGCTGCCAGAAAGCCCGCAGGCTGATTTGGAGGTGCGGATGCACAGCGACGGTGAGGGGTCAAGACCGGGGCGGGAATCGATCAGGGCCTCACACTAGTTTTTACTCTGTTCTGCCTCTTGGGTTTCTATTCCCCATTAGGTTGGTAGATGAGGCTGGCTTGATTATTCTTTCTACCCCCGACACAAGGTAGCTCAGTTTCTAAATAGAGCAACAGAGAAAGTAATCTCCTTGACTTTTTCTCCCCTCCAAAGATGCTGCTTCAAATCACAGTTAAATGTATGTTTGATGACAAACAACACATTCCCGGGGGGAGGGAACAAGGCTCGCTTCCTTTCTGCCTGAGCCTATCAAAGCTCTCCATTAAACGAAATCTCAAGTCCACTAATGTGCAAAGTGCGCGCTGATCGCGTCTCAGCGATTCATTTCCTGTCCCGAGCAGATGCCTCTGGGCATCTATGAATGCACCCTTTCAAGGAAAGCGAAAGCCCAAAGTGAGGTCGGAGACCCTTCGCAGAGAAAATGTTTTTTGCATTAGACAGAAAGCTGATGAGCTTAGCGGGGCGTGATCCCCCTCCCCGGAGGCCGATTTTCTGGCAAACCGCAGCGGCTGACGGCTCCGGGAAGGCCCTAGGCTGCGTCCCGCCCGCCCTGCGCTGAGCGAAGCGCTCTGGCGACTCCGTGGAAAGCGAGAATCCACCGCGCGAGGCCAGTGCTGAGCGCGTCCCGAGGAGCCGGCGCTGCGCTCCGCGATCACTCGAGTGGACGAGCGGCGGATGCCTGCGGCTTTCTGCCCCGAACCCTTGGCGCGCCCAGGGACCCACCCCCGACCTACGCTTGAAGGCGATGCCCGCGTTGTTGACCAACACGTTGAGGCCCCCGTACTCCTTGCGCAGGAAGTCGCGCAGGGCGCGAATGCTCTGCAGGTCGTCGATGTCCAGCAGGTGGAAGCGGGGACTCAGGCCCTCGGCCTGGAGCTGCTGCACGGCCGCGCGGCCCCGCGCCTCGTCCCGCGCCGTGAGCACCACGTCCCCGGAGAACTGCCGGCACAGGTCGCGCGCGATGGCGAAGCCGATGCCCTTGTTGGCCCCGGTCACCAGCGCCACGCGGCTGCAGGACGACATGGCCGGGGGAGGCACTTGGCGCGTGGAGAGCGGACCGGGCTGTGGGCCACCGGGGAGCGCGCTGCAGAGGCGTAGACACAGAGAAGCCACAGAGAACTGAGTTCTGGGATCCAGTGCTGCGACTTCAAGAGGACGAGGCCCCAGCCCTCGGTCCCTCCCCTGCGAGGAGTGGCCGTCTGTTCCCCAAGGTTTCGTAACGGCTCACTCCCGGGCCCGCCCCTTCCCCCGGCGCTGCGCCCTCTGGATCCCGCCCCTGAGTCAAGTGGTGGTCTGCGGGGTGGAGTGGTTGTAGTTTTCCCAAAGCCAAAGCGGATGGTGGTGGGTCGATGGGGTCTAGAGATGCATTGCAGTTGGATTGAAAGAAACTATTTTAGGAAAACCCCTAAAGGAGAAAAACAAGGGCTGAGTAATTTTCTTGGGCGTGCGCCCACCATCCGCTGCAAAATGAAAATGTTTGCCTTTTCCTCAAATGCGATGAAAGTATTTAGACACGGTAACTGCTTCTCAGGACACAGATTCCCCCTTTTTGCTTAAACTCAAGAAAGGCAATGAGAGAAAAGGTCCTATGTGTAGATTCACAGGTGTGGGCAGGGTTGTTCTCTGTGTGTGATTCCCAGTGCGCCCCCAAGTGGGAGGGAGTGTTAACGAAGCTCTTGTGTGCCAAGCCTCTTACTGGAATGTTTTTATTAATCCTTACATAACTCATGTGGGTGCTAAATGTCTGCATTTTAGGTTTGTCCAAGGAGGATGGATATCGATATATATTTTTTTTCCTCCCAGTGAAACCTGTGCACCCAGGAAGTTCAAATGAAAATGAAAATGAATCCCCAGGTGTGTCGAGGTCTGCACAGGCAATTAGAACTGCCCCCCCCCCCCCGCTTTAGTGTAATCTGAAGGTATTTGATTAGTGACACTTAGATTTATGGACAGCTGCGACCTCATTGTGACTCAGCTTTTCCCAAGCAGAGCTGGCTACGCTGCTTGTGTCTTGTCACCTTGACTCCATCCTTCTCCATCAAATCAATAAGGGAGGTCAGGAAGGTGGGCTCTTGCTGTGTGGTCCCCTCCTGTGGCTCAACCTGCAGTTTTTTCCCCTCTAAAAATTATTTGGAACTTTATTTTAAATATGCAGGGCTATTCAGGATTTCTATTTCTTTCTGAGATTAATTCGTGTTTTTCAAAAAATTTGTTTATTTCATCTAAATTGTTGATTCTTTTGATGTGAAGTTGTTAATAATATGCTCTGATTAGTCCTTTTAATATTGATAGTGATGCCACGTCCTTTATTCCTGATGTTGGTTTATTTTTTCTCCTGTTTTGCCTGGGGAAAGGTTTGTCAATTTTCTGGATTTTTTTCCCCCTCAAGGAAGCATCTTTTGCTTTTACTGATATTTTTCTCTTTTTTTTCCTGATTATATTTTTATTCTAACCTTTACTTCCTTTCTTTTGCTCACTTTGGGTTTTGTTTACTTTTTCTAGTTTCTCACCATGGATGCTGAGGTCCTTAATTTGAGATCTTTCTTCTTTTCTATATAGGTGTTGAGGGCTATTAATTTCCCTTTATTTTTATTTATTTATTTTTGAAAGGGGGAGGGAAAGAGAGACTCTCAAGCAGACTCCATGTTGAGCAAGGAGCCCTATGTGGGGTTTGATCTCATGATCCTAAGATCATGACCTGAGCTAAAATAAAAAAATCAGATGCTTAGCCGACTGAGCCACCCTGGGCCCCTATTAATTTCCGTTTAAGTACTGCTGTTGGCATCACATAAACATCCATATGTTGACTTTTCAATTTTAATCAGTTTAAAATACTTTCTAATTTGCTTATTGATATCTTCTTTGACTTGTATTTAGAAGTATTTTTATTTTTTTTTTAAAGATTTTATTTATTTATTTGAGAGAGAGAGAGAGAGAGCATGAGAGGGGGGAGGATCAGAGGGAGAAGCAGACTTCTCGCTGAGCAGGGAGCCCGATGTGGGACTCGATCCCGGGACTCCAGGATCATGACCTGAGCCGAAAGCAGTCGCTTAACCAACTGAGCCACCCAGGCACCCTAGAAGTATTTTTAAAAACATTTTAAGAAAATATTTTATTTTTAAATAATCTCCACACCCAACGTAGGGCTCAAACTCACAGTCCCTGAGATTAAAAGTTGCATGCTTGGGGTGCCTGGGTGGCTCAGTGGGTTAAGCATCTGCCTTCGGCTCAGGTCATGATCTCAGGGTCCTGGGATCGAGCCCCAGATCAGACTCCCCGCTCAGCAGGGAGTCTGCTTCTCCCTCTGCTCCTCTGCCCCTTAGCCCCTCTCCTCATGTGTGCTCTCTTTCTCTCTTTCCCAAATAAATAAATCTTAAAAAAAAAAAAAAAAGAAAGAAAGAAAGAAAGGTAGCATGCTCTACTGGCTGACCCAGCCAGGTGCCCAGGAAGTGTATTTTTTTTAAATTTCCAACTATTTGGAGGTTTTCCAGATATCTCTCTGTTATTGATTTCTAACTTAATTCCATTGTAATTGGAGAACATACTGTGTAAGACCTGAATTCTTAAAGAGTTTTAAAAGCAGGGAGAGAAATATTAAAACATGTTTTTGTGCAGTGGTAATACTCTCAAAGGGAGGTATAAATTGGTGATGGAGAGAAAGGGAATAATTCAAGAACAAAATGTGTGGGAGGCAGGCCCAGTTGGGATCTAGGGCTCAGATGGGGGCTTGTCATTGGAAGCAGGCACTTCTTGTAACAGGAGGAAAGCAGAGTGTGTGGGTCTAGCTAGGTCATTCTTGAAGGCATTATTTTCTCTTTGAAGAATGAGCCGTTTGAGGTCATTAGCAAGAGGTTTCAGTCTGGGAGATTTGAGGAAATAATAGCCATCTTGTGGAGTGTGGAGGTGAATGTATTAGGGAACTGGGCAGCATTAACTAGTGGAGCTGGGGCCCCATTTGTGATCTGTGATCATAAATGTCAAGACAGCATGATCAGCTTCCTGCAATTGCCCCGCCCCCCCAACCCCCAGCATGTCTAGCTGCTAGTGTAGGCTGGGAATGGTGGTGAAGTTGAGGGTTGGTGTTTTGCCAGGCACACACAACAGCATGAAGGGTGTTTGCAAGGAAAGGATTATAGTGTAGGGCTATGGCCTCAAAGGATAGAGGAAGGGACATGTTCCCTCATTTATCATGAGGGAAAAACAGTAGGGTTGATAGAAGGGGAGGTCTCCGAAGGCAGGACACCTCTGGAGGAAGCCAGGTCTTGGGGCGTCACTGTGGGATGTTTTGAGATGGAGGTCTCAGAGGTTGTGTGGATGAACCATGTAAAGGGGGCAGGGAAATCTTGTTGGGGTGACGGAGGTCAAGGGACTGGGAAGCCAAGATCCTGGATGGCTTCTGACCTCATCAGAGATGAGGACAGGCGTGGAGAGGAAGAAGATACTGAGCCATGGTCCTCAAGGCGTGTGCCCTTCTGCTGTTGCTGTCCTGAAATTCTTGGTTTTTTTTTTTAAAAGGTTTTATTTATTTGAGAGATAGAATGAGATAGAGAGAGAGCATGAGAGGGGGGAGGGTCAGAGGAAGAAGCAGACTCCCTGCTGAGCAGGGAGCCTGATGCGGGACTCGATCCCGGGACTCCAGGATCATGACCTGAGCCGAAGGCAGTCGCCTAACCAACTGAGCCACCCAGGCGCCCTGAGATTCTTGGTTTTTTAAATAAGGGTCCCTCATCTTCATTTGGCACGGGGCCCTGCAAATTATTAGCAGGTCCTTGTCACCCCCATGAATGAAGGGGTATGTGGTGAGATTGGCTTGAAGGAAGTGTGTCACTCATAACAATGGGGCCCGGGCATCTGGGTGGCTCAGTTGGTTAAGCGACTGCCTTCGGCTCGGGTCATGATCCCGGAGTCCTGGGATTGAGTCCCACATCAGGCTCCTGGCTCAGCGGGGAGCCTGCTTCTCCCTCTGACCCTTTCCCCTCTCATGCTGTTTCTCTCTCTCTCTCTCTCTCAAATAAATAAATAAATAAAACTTAAAACAAAAACAAAAACAAAAACAATGGGGCCCAAGTTTTTCATGTTAGCATCTCCTGGGGATCTTCAGGAAAAAAAAAAAAACCCAAAACACAAATACAGATGCCTGGCTCCATCCCCAGACATTGTGATTTCATTGGTCTGGGGTGTGACCTAAGTACTGGGACTCCTAAAAGCTCTGCTGGTGATTCTGGTGTCCAGGAAAGGTTGGTAGCCATTGGGTTAGAGTAGCAAGGTGGGTTGATTGGTTAAAATCGGCATGATCTTCAAAAGAGTTGGTGATTTCAAAAGAGAAAAGCTGAGAAAAGGTTTGGCACAGGTTATTGTGGTAGACAGAATAAGCAATGCTCCCAGGGGTTCCTGGCCTAATCTCCAGAACCTGGGAATGTTGCTTTACACGGCAAAGGGGACTTTGCAGATGTGATTCAGTCGAGGATCTTGTGATGGGGTGATTACCTCGGAGTATCTTGGTGGGCCCAGTGCAATCCCAAAGATCCTTAATTACATTTTATTTTATAATTATGATTTAGTAATCTTTACACCCAATGTGGGGCTTGAACTCATGACCCTGAGATCAAGAGTCACATGTACTACTGACTGAGCTAGCCAGGTGTCCCCTCCCCCTTCTCCCCACAGGGTCCTTATTAAAGGGAAGCAGGAAGCTCAGAGGCAGAGGAGATGAGAGACAAAACAGAGGGGAGAGAGAGAAATTGGAAGATGCTGTACTGCTGACTCTGAAGACCACAGAAGGGGCCAGGAACCCAGGAATGTAGGCAACCTTCAGAAGCTGGAAAACCCAAGTAAACCCTCCCCCCACCCCCACATCCAGAAAGACTGCAGCTCTGTTGACATCTTGACTTTAGGACTTACGACCTCTACAACTGTAAGATGATGAACTTGTGTTGTTGTAGGCCACTGAGTTTGTGCTAATTTGCACTGGCAGCCACTGGTTTCTTCGAGGATTCTTGCCTCACCTCCAGGATGTCAGGAAAACACCCTTCACCTGGACCCAGCACAGCATCATACAAAGGATTGGCATCATGAACACATTTTTAAAGAAAAGGACTGGTTTGGGGGAAAAAAAAGCTTTGATACATTTCCTGAGGATTGGGGAAGAATGAATGAAAGGGAGCAAGATGCTTGACATCATCTGTCCCACAGAAAACTTGACTCGGATGGTGGGTTGATGTCAACTAAAAGCGGAAGTGCAGGGCAAACTCCTAATCCAAGTTGCCACCACTTGAATAGCAGTGGGTACCTATTCCGAAGAGTTAGGGGTTCTGGTGTGGGTTTTGTTTGTTTGTTTTGTTTTTTACAGCTGTGATTCTTCTTCGACTGCCTTTGCACTCCCTCACTGAGGCTACCATCCCTTCGTGTTCCTAAATCCTGAGGGTAAGAACCAAAGTATTCACCAGCAACATGCTGTGTCCATGGTTCTTCTCCAAAAGGCACATTTTCACCTCGGGGACTGGGTGTCCATGGCATTCATTCACTCATCTGCATCCCTCTGGGGAATGTTTGAGCATCAGTTAGGTTCCAAGCGTATTTAGGAACGAACAGACAGGGGACAGCTCTCTGCCCCCATGGAGCAGCTCTTAGCTTTCCTGCTTACTGAACTCAGTCTGGCCATTTGTAAAATGGGAATGATTACAGTGCTCAGTTCTTAGGACTGGTATATGGGTTAAATGAGTTAATATTATAAAGGTGCTTCGAGTTGTACTTGCAAAGGGGAACCCTTTAGACATGTTTGCTGGTATCTTCTCCAGCAAGGGGAGGCAGTCAGTCCTCTAAAACCAACACACCCGAGCGCTTACAGGCCCGTATTGAGGTCCTCCTGGAAATAGGGGTGGCACTAGGCATTGTTAGAACTGCTGACACTGCTTTGCTGGAGACAGCAACGTCGGCAGAGGTCAGAGGTTGGAGACAAGGAGCACCTGCCTCCAGCCTCGCCTTCAAGGAAGTACTGTTGACTCCCGCAGCTTCTCAGAACACTTAGGAAGCTCAAGGCAGGCCCGGGCAAGAATGGGGCCATTGTCTCTCTGGAAGTAAGATTAAGGTCAGATCCCTGAGTCAAATGAGGAAGTCAACACAGTGTGGTAACTGCTCTCCTCCTCTTCTCCATCCCCAGTTCTTCAGCCCCTGCCCTTCCCAGGAGTGCACAGTGGAGTGGTTCAGAGGCAGAACCGTGGAGCTGTTGAGTGCCAGGCAGGCTGTGGGGTGGGGAGGCAAATCTTGGCAGCGCTGCCTGCCTCCGGTGCCCCCCGCTGTCCTGTCGCTTTGCACCTACCTGCGGACAGGGGCTCATCCCAGGCCCCAGCAAGGCTTGACCAGGCAGGCAAGAGGCCGGACAAGCAGGTGTGGGATGCTCTTCTTCTTCTTTTATCGTATATATTTTTACTGTTGTAAGGAACATATAACGTAAAATATTGCCCCTTAACCATTTGTAAGTGTACAGTAAAGCGGCGTTAACCACGTGCCTATTGTAGAGCAGGTTTTCATCTTTCGTAACTGAAACTCTGTGCCCCTTGAACAACTCCCTGTTCCCTCCTGCCCCCCAGTCCCTTAACCACATTCTACTTTCTGTTTCTGCACATTTGACCACTTTAGGGACCTCATATAAGTGGCATCAGGCAGTATTTGTCTTTTTATGATTGGCTTATTTCATTTCGTATAATGTCCTCCAGGTTCATCCGTGGTGTAGTGTGTGACAGGGTTCCCTTCTTTTTTAAGACTGTATAATATTCCATTGTATGTATACATCACATTTTTTAAAGATTTTATTTTTGCACGCACGTGTGAGAAGGAGCACGTGCATGAGTAGGGGGAGGGGCAGAGGGAGAAGCAGACTCCCTGCTGAGCAAGGAGCTCAATGCAGGACTTGGTCCCAGGACCCCAGGATCATGACCTGAGATGAAGGCAGACGCTTCACCTACTGAGCCACCCAGGCACCCTGCGCCACATTTTCTTTACCCATCAGTGGACACTTAAGTTGCTTCCACCTCTCGGCTGTTGTGAATAATGCTGCAGTGAACAAGGGGGGTGCGCATTCGACTGCTTTCTTGAAGGCCTGCAGGTGGTTGTACTGCATGTTGATGCCTCCAGGACTAAAAGTAGGTCTCAAACTTCCAGTTGAATTTTCTCTCAACGACATTATTGTCTTGACCAGGACCAGGGTTAGTGCCACTAGCAGGTCCATTCAGGTCTTATTTCTATTAAACTACCCAAGCAAGAGTCAAAGTATCCTATCTTTTTTCCAGCTTTACTGAGCTCTGACATAGAATATTTTTTTATGATAAAAATAGTTTTTGTTTTATTTGTTTTTCTTTACAGAAAACAGCATGTTTTTGTTTCTTTTCTCCCCAGCTTTGTGGAGATATGATAGACAAGCAAAAATTGTACATATTTAGACTATTTTTAAAGGTATACAACGTGATGATTTAATATACATAGACATTGTGAAATGATCACCATAATCAAGTTAATTAACATATCTGTCACCTCACATGTAGCCCTTTGTTTTTTTATTTTTTCTTTTATCTATTTTCTTGTTTTTTCAGTATTTTTAAATTTAAATTCAATTAATTAACATACAGTGTATTATTAGTTTGAGGTAGAGTTCAGTGGTTCATCAGTCTTCTGTAACACCCATTGCTCATTATAATATCATGGGCCCTCCTTAATGTCCATCACCCAGTTACCCCATGTTTACTTATTTTTAAAGATTTATTTATTTTAGAGAGAGAGATTGGGAGAGAGAATGTCAAGCAGATTCCATGCTGAGCACAGAACCTGATGCGGGGCTCAATCTCACGACCCTGAGATCATGACCTGAGCCAAAACCAAGAGTTGGACACTTAACTGACTGAGCTGCCCAGGCACTCCAATAGCCTTTTGTTTTAAAAGCTCTAGTATGTGCAAGGTATTCTGCTAAGGCATGTACATTGTATTATTTACTCCTTCATATTATTTTACCCATTTACATCCTTTATGTTGTTTCATTTACTCCTCACACCGATCTATGAATTAGGCATCATTCTTATGCCTATTTGCCAGGTAAGGAAACTGAGGTACAGAGTGCAACAAGCTTGTCTGGTGCTGTGTTAAAGACTCTATACCAGTGGCTATCAACCAGCACTGATTTGGGGGGGGGTCCTCATTCCCCCCAGGGAACACTTGACAATGTCTGGAGACAGTTTTTGGTTGTCACATGATGTTGAGGGGTGTTGCTACTGGCCTCTAATATGTAGAGACCAGGGATGTTGCTATGCACCCTACAATGTACAGGACAGCACCCCCAGTCCTACCCCTGACAAAGAATGACCAAGCTTGAACTGTCACTAGTGCCCAGGCTGAAAAACCCTGCTGTGTGCAAGTGATCTACTGTAATCCCTACAACAACCCTGGTGAGAAAGTTGAGGTTCACAGGGGTGAACTCATCCACTCAAGCACTCAACTGGTCAGGGGCAGACCTGGGGTTTGAAGCTGTGTGTGTCTAATTCCTAAGCCAGTGCTTTTAACCACACGGGTAGACTGCTCCAAAGGTGTTGGTATGCTACATTTCAGGGATAGAGAAGGCGTGGGCTTGGAAAGTCAGATGTGGCTATCACAATGGGTGAGCTACAACTTGGGGTCTTCTGTGGGAGCACAGTGTTGAGCGTGGGGGAACTGTGTTCCTGTTGACACCAGGGGGAGGGCACATCAGCACCAAGCACCTTTCGGACGGGAGGAGGATATCCCATAAATGGATTTGGTTTCAAACTCATTCATTCATCCATTCCATGTTTATTGAGCATCAATCTTGTGCTTGGTGCTGGCGATATGATGGCAAAGGAGACAGGCCAGTTGGCTGCCCCATCAGGCATATATATTCAAGTGGGGAGATGGACAATATGCCAGCCGACAAACTCCTAGATTAAGTAGAATGTGATTAGCACCTTGAAGAAGATAAACAGGGTGCTATGACAAAGGATAATGGGTTGGTAGATATTTTACATGGGAAGTCAGGGAGGCCTTCCTGAGGTGGGACCATGTCGACCATATGAAGGCTGGGAAGGAGCCCAGGGGAAGGTAACTTCAGGCAGTGGGAATGGTGAGGATAGAGATCATAAACCTGAAGTGTTCTAGCAAAACACAGAAGAAAATCTGCAGGGCTATTCAAAGTACCAGTCTGTGGCTCTGTGCCAGGCTGTGACATGGTAAGGAGCTTATACCAGAGTGCACAGTGTGTGGTGCTTGATTCACTGAGGAAGTCTTGCTATGAATAAAATGTCAGTAGAATCTAGTATGTTTTAATGATGTAGCTGATCAACATTCTGGCCCAAGGTCCTCATCTCATCACAGACTGGTTACATTCTGTGGAAGGGAGCTGGTCTGGGGACCACATACTAAATAGTCCTGAAGGAGCTGGTGGTATTCCATCCAGGTCCTCTCAGTCTGTCTAGGTGGTCATGGCTTCCCGTGTCTTCTGAACAATGTTCTCCAGCCCTGGATGGGCACCCGACAGAGCACTGGGAAGTTACATCTCCAGAATGATGCTCAACAGTGAGAGATGGGGCATGGTGGATGAACTCCCCACCTTCCTCACTCTGAGCTGGGATGACTTGGAGGCATGTCCACACAGAGGGTCCCCAGTGGCGCTGATCCCCAGTTGTTCACAGAGGTAATCCACTCATTAATATGCCCTGTTACACTTTCCCACTCGCTCACCATGCTGCCTGGGATCTTCTCTCAGATTATCTACTTGAACCAAAATCCTTGTCTCGGGGACTGCTCTGGGAAAACCCTATTAAGGGAGCATGGCTGAACTATAATGTGCAAAGGGCAAACGATGGAGGTTAGATAGCTGTGCAGGACAGATCATGCAAGATTTTGTTGACTGGTAAGACATTCGGACTCTTCTCTAAGCATGTGGGGTGCTACTGAAGAGCTCAAGCAGGGGAGAGATATTACTTTGATCTGTTTGTAATTCAAAAAACTCCTTGGGTTGCAATTTGTGTAATGGATTGGGTAGAGCAGAAGTAGAAGCAGGGGATGAGTTGGGAAACTGCAGCAGTCCAGGGAGGAGCTGGTGGTAGCTAAGGGGTGGTGGTCCAGATGGAAGCACATGCATAGCTTTGAGATCTATTTTGGGGGATAAACCCATAGGACTTGATGGTGGATGGACTATGGGGGCAAAGAAAAGTCAAGGATGACATCTTGATCACTTGATTCCCAGTGTGGATTGAGAGAGCTGGGGGGCAGGTTTTTGCCACAAAAGGCTCTCAGAAAGACTGACGTATAATACTGTGTAAGTTTAAGGTGGGAAATATAATGATTTGATGTACGTATATACTGTGGAATGATCACCATACTAAGTTTAATGAACGTCCATCACCTAGTTACAAATATTTTCTAGTGATGGATATTTTTACCATCTACTTTCCTAGCAACTTCAAATACACAATACGGTATTGTTGACTGCAGCCAGCATGCTGTGCATTGCCTCTCCAAGACTTGTGTATATTATAACTGGAAGTTATGAGGCAGTCTCTCACAGTTTTGATTTGCATTTCCCTGATGATAAGTGATGTTGAGCACCTTTTTATGTACCTGTTGGCCATTTGTTTATCTTCTTTGGAAAGATGTCTATTCAGATCCTTTGTCCACTTTTAAAAATGGATTATTTGTTTTTTGTGTTTTTTTTGCTATCGAGTTGTATGACTTTTTAATATATTTTTGATATTAACCTCTAATCACATAGATGATTTGCAAATATTTTCCCATTCTGTAGATTGTCTTTTCATCTTGTTGGTGGTTTCCTTTGCTGTACAGAAGATTTTTAATTTGAGGTAGTCCCACTTGTTTGTTTTTTGTTTTGTTGTTTGTGCTTTAGATAGCGTATCAAAAAAATCATTGCCAAGACCCATGCCAAGGAGCTTTCTTCCTACTTTTCTTCTTCTGGTTTCTAGTCTTATACTTACATGTCTTTAATCCTTTCCAAGTTAATTTTTGTGAGTGGTGTAAGATGGCAGTCGTCTAGTTTCATTTTCTTTTTCATGTGACTATCCAATTTCCCAGCACCATTTTTTGAAAAGAAAATGTCTTTTCTCCACTGGGTATTCTTGGCTCCCTTGTCAAATATTAGTATATGCTTGGGCGTGAGGGCTGTTGTTGAGGACGCCATGGTGGCTCTGCCTGTGGCATCCTGGCATTGGTTTCAGGCCTCTGTACTCAGAGGGACTGAGGGAAAGGAGTGCTGCTTATTAGAAACATCACAGTCTTGGAGCCAGACCTTCTCCCTGCAGTGTGGTGTGAACCAGTGTAGTGTGTTGTCTGAAAGGCTGGGCTCCATGCCTGAAAAGGGAATCAGTTGTGCCCATGCTTGGCTGGAGAAATTTCGGAAGACTGGGGATCTTTAGTACCCATCACACCGGCGAGTCCCCTGAACTGGGAGATGTGGGTCTAAGGGCCCTTAGCCCTGCCCTTGGGACCCACCTCACTGCTTGTTCTAGAGCAGTATTGCGAAGGTTGGGAAAACCCGCCATTCTTGTACATTTCTGGTACGTATGTAACAGGGTATTACCGCCTTGCGGAGGAATTAGGCCCTGTCTTTTGAAATTCGGAATATACACCTGTTCCGGGAAGGGAAATTGTTAGGAGGAATTTATCCTACAGATACCCTCCCATGGGTACAAAATGGCAGCAGGGCAAGGATGTTCTTTAAAAGCTCCCAGCCAAGTGGTTGCAAAGGTCACACATTACCCAGCAAGAGGATAATGGTTGTAATTTTTGTAAGTGATAAATTATAACTTGTTTACCATCATTAAAAATGTGTAAGTGTTTAAATGGTCTGAACGTTGTGTGGCGTGCTCTGTAAACTTCTGTCTTGGGCCCTGGTTTATGTGTATGCAGGACTTGCTGGTAGACAGTGCTCTCTGGTGGTCAAGTGGCCAAACTTCATGGCATCTGGATCCATCTCCTGTGGCTGTCATACCAAGTACCACAAACTGGGGGCTTAAAACCACAGTAATGTATTCTTTTTTTTTTTTAATTTTTAAAAAGATTTATTTATTTATTTGAGAGAGAAAATGAGAGAGAGAGAGCACATGAGAGGAGGGAGGGTCAGAGGGAGAAGCCGACTCCCTGCTGAGCAGGGAGCCTGATGCGGGACTCGATCCCCGGACTCCAGGATCATGACCTGAGCCAAAGGCAGTCGCTCAACCAACTGAGCCACCCAGGCGCCCCACAGAAATGTGTTCTGTTATAGTTCTGGAGGCCAGAGGTGCGGTATCAAGGTGTTGACAGGGCCATGCTCCCTCTCAAGGTTCTAGCAAAGAATCCTTCCTTGTCTCTTCCAGCTTCTGGTGGTTGCCGGCAATCCTTGGGGTTCAGTGGTCTGTGGTTGCATCATCCCCATCCCTGCCTCTTCCCCTGTGTGTCTGTGTGTGTCTTCTTCCCTTCTTTTCAAGATACCAGTCTTTGGATTTAGGGCCCTCCCTGATCTAGCATGACCTCATCTTCACTAATTACATCTGCAAAGACCCTCTTTCCAAAATAAGGTCATGTTCTGTGGTTGCGGGTGGACATGAATTTTGGGCGGACACTTTCAACCTCCTACAGAATCTTTCCTTAACCGTTCTATTGATTCATTTTAATTAATCTAATAATTGACTTAGTCCCGAGCTGTTGTTTATCACGAATGAGGATTCTTGTCCACATACATAACACTAGTTTTCTTTTGCTGTAATTTGCTCTGATACGCACACTTTTTTCTGTCACCACGGAAGTTATATATGCTAACTTTACTGTTGTTCTTGTATGGGGTATTAGGTATCTCTACGGAGCTTAACTGGACTGTCAACTTTCTCTTCCCTACCTTCCTCCCTGGCTTGTAAAAGAAATGATAGCTAATCTGCTGAGTTCTTGCCCAGAGCAAGTTGCTGCTTTTAGTGCTTCACACTGCAACTCATCCCATTATCATACAAGGTTCACTACACTGTAGAGTCTCGCTTGGGGGAACCCTTTCAAAAATAGGCTTTATGGGGCACCTGGATGGCTCAGCTGGTTGGGTGTCCGATTCTTGATTTTGGCTCAGGTCATGATCTCAGGGTCCTGAGATCGATTCTGCTCCAGCTCCATGCTCAGCGGGGAGTCTGTCCCCATGCCCCTACCCCCGCCCCCTTGCGTGCTCTCTCTCTCTCAAATAAATACATCTTAAAAAAAAAAAAAAGACTTTAAATCATCTAGGTTGTAACACTGATTTTCTTCCATAGCTGTCTCTGTGCTTTCTGCTCCTCTTTGTTTCAACTGGTGATGGCTACTCTCAATTATCAGTGGTCTACAGAAGAAAAGATTCTTTAGCAATCATTTTCCAGACCTCACATTCCTTGGAAAAGAATCTTGTGCTGCTGTCAAAAGATATATTTATCTTCTGCTATTTGGCAGCTCTTGTTCTTTGAACCCTCCCTTTTTAGAAAAACAGCTTTGAGATATAATTCACGTACTGAACAGTGTACCCGTTGAAAGCCTACAATTTTAATGGTTTTTAGTATGTTCACAGAATTGTTCAGCCATCACCACAGTTTTAGAACATTTTCATCACCCCTCCAAAAGAAGCCCTATACCCATTTGTAGTTATACCCATGCCCCCAGCACTAGGCAACCACTAGCCTAATTTCTGTCTATAGATTGGTCTATTCTGGATGTTTCATTTGACTGGAACCTTAAGATGTGTGGTCTTTTGTGACTGACTTCTTTCACTTAACATAATGTTTCAGGGTTCATCTGTGTTGCACTGACTTTTGAAGTTCACATTTAGCAAGTCTGATTCTTGATAAGATTTTATTTTATTTTTTTAAAAAAGATCATATTTATTTGAGAGAGAGAGAGAGAGCACAAGCAGGGGGAACATCAGAGGGAGAGAGGGTGAAGCAGGCTCCCTGGGAGCCCGACTCGGGGCTTGATCCCAGGATCCCAGGAACATGACCTGAGCCAGAGGCAGATGCTTAACCCACTGAGCCACCCAGGTGTCCCTTGATAAGATTTTATAATGAACTTTTAGTTCATAGAAATAGTTATCTTTATTTATTTATTTTTTAAAGACTTTATTTATTTATTTGAGAGAGAGAGACAGCAAGAGAGGGAACACAAGCAGGGGGAGTGGGAGAGGGAGAAGCAGGCTTCCTGCGGAGCAGGGAGCCCGTTGTGGGGCTCCATCAGGACCCTGGGATCATGACCTGAGCCGAAGGCAGATGCTTAACGACTGAGCCACCCAGGCGCCCCTATTTATTTATTTTTTAAAGATTTTATTTATTTATTTGCAGAGAGAGAGAGAGAGAGAGCACAAGTAGGCAGAGCAGCAGGCAGAGGGAGAGGGAGAAGCAGGCTCCTCGCTGAGCAGGGAGCCCGATGTGGGGCTCGATCCCAGGATCCTGGGACCATGACCTGAGCTGAAGACAGCCACTTAACCGACTGAGCCACCCAGCTGCCCCATAAATATTTATCTTTAAAAGTATTAGTTGGAGGGCGTCTGGGTGGCTCAGTCGGTTAAGCGACTGCCTTCGGCTCTGGTCATGGTCCTGGAGTCCCGGGATCGAGTCCCACATCGGGCTCCCTGCTCAGCAGGGAGTCTGCTTCTCCCTCTGACCCTCTTCCCTCTCGTGCTCTCTGTCTCTCATTCTCTCTCTCAAATAAATAAATAAAATCTTAAAAAAGAATAAAAGTATTAATTGGATATAATAAAGGTGATACAATAAAGACATTATAGACTTTATGGCTTTCAAAATAAATTTTTCGAAAGTACATGTGTATATTTTGTCAGTTTTTCAGAATTTTAAATAAAACATTTCAGTGTTCTAATTTGCTCATCTGTGCTTAAATTTATTTATTTATTTATTTATTTTTTAAAGATTTTATTTATTTATTTGAGAGAGAGAGAATGAGAGATAGAGAGCACGAGAGGGAGGAGGGTCAGAGGGAGAAGCAGACTCCCTGCCGAGCAGGGAGCCCGATGTGGGACTCGATCCTGGGACTCCAGGACCATGACCAGAGCTGAAGGCAGTCACTTAACCGACTGAGCCACCCAGATGCCCCTATGCTTAAAATTTTTTAATAATTGATTTGTTTTAAAGTGTTCTGAAGAAGTGGCTGATGTAAAACTTTTTTTTGAAATATCAAATTTGTGAAACTGTTAATGTCTTCAATCCCTCAAATACTTTATATCTAAATAGAATTTGACAGATATAGTTCCCCATTACCAATTTTAATTTTAAAATTAAAGCTGTGGTTTAGCAACTTATTGCTGCATAACATATTACTCCAAAGTCCAGTGGTTTAAAACAAGAAACATGTGTTTTCTCACAGTTTCTGGAGATAAGGAATTTTTATTTATTTTTTATTTTTTTTAAGCAGGCTACACACCCAACACAGGGTTTGAATTCACAACCCTGAGACCAAGAGCTGAGACCAAGAGCTGGATGCTCCACCAACTGAGCCACCCCAGCAACCCTATGGAGATAAGGAATTTGGGCGTGGCTTTGCTGTGCAACCTTCTGGTTGAAGGTGTCTCATGAGGTTGCAGTTAGATGTCAGTTGGGGCTGCAGTCATGCAAAGGCTTTACTGGGGCTGGAGGATCCCTTCCAAGATGGCCTTTCGTTGGAGGCCCCAGTTCTTAGCCATGCAGACTTCACAGGCAGCTTGAGTATCTTCAAGATTGGCACCTGCTTCCTCCAGAGTGAGTGAGCCAGGAGACAAGCAGAAAGAAGTCAAAATGTCTTTTAAGGTCTAGGTTCACAAGTTACATGTCATTACTTTGCCATGTTGTCTGGCCACACAGATCCACTCTGATCCAGTGTGGGAAGAGCCTACACGAGGATATTAATAATAGGCAGGGATCATGTGACAATCTTGGCTGGCTCCACTGGAAAAGTCATCTGACTCCCCAGATTGACCTGGTCGCAAAATAATTTGAAGTCGCTCATTAGGCAGTAAATATTAGGTCAACTCTGGGTGTGTTTTAACTGGCATCTGAACACCTGAACTTAAAGAATATTGCATGGACCACGTGAAAATATATTTTATATGCGTGTGTACTTATATATGAATGTATGTTGAAAAAGTTTGCATTTTTAAAGCAAAACTGCAACTTTTGAAAAAGTTTAGAAATTGTGTAGTAGCAATCACTAGTCTAATAAACTGAATCCTAAAAAAGAATTAGACAGGAGAGTAACGTCTGTACATGCTTGAGGAGAGGCTTCACTGTTATTTTAAAATAAAACTGCTGTGTCAAATATGGTAGCCACCGACTACATGTGGCTATCAAACACTTGAAATGTAACTAGTCTACATGCAGATGTGCCATAACATTAAAATTAAAGACTTAGTTAAAAAAATTGTAAATGATCTCACTAATATTTTTCATACTCATGACATGTTACAATGATGGTATTTTGGTTGTGTTGGGTTAAATACATTCAAACTAATTTTACCAGTTTCTTTTTACTCTAATGTAGCTACTACAAAATTTAAAGTTACATGTAATTGCATTTGTGGCTCACATTCTATTTCTTTTGGGGATTGCTGATTTGAAATGGAAAAGTTTGGCTGGATTTACAATCCTTTGGCGGGATCACAAGAAAACATTAATCTGTGAATAAAAACAAAAGCTGCTAGATTTAAAGAATGGATCATTTCTCTGAACTCTGCATTAAAGAGACTGAATTATTTGAAACCTGGTTGATGGCAAGAACAGAGAATTTTTGGAAAATGGGGAAACAGTCTCCTGTTTGTTACTGCCTACTTGTTTCTTTTTTTTTTTTAATTTTATTTGAGAGAGAGAGAGAGAGAAAAGGAGCAGGGGGAGGGGCAGAGAGAGAGGGAGAAGCAGGCCTCCTGCTGAGCAGGGAGCCCAAAGCGGGGCTCCACGCCAGGACCCTGGGATCATGACCTGAGCAGAAGGCAGACACTCAACCGACTGAGCCATCCAGGCAGCCCTGTTACTGCCTACTTGTGCAAATGAAGCTGTCCATCAGTGGTAACTCTAAAAAAATGGGAAGAGATCATCTTTAGAAAGTCATCTTGGTCAGGGATTGCATACACACTTGGTCTTCATTATTCATGAACCCGTGTTTGTCAATTTGTCCACTCACTAAGATTCATTTGTAACCCCCCAGTCGTTGCTCCCAGGGCTCTCAGAGTCATTGCAGAGGTGAACAGAGTGGCAAAATATTTGGGTGGTGCAAAGTGCAGTTTTCCAGCTGAGGTTAAAAAAAGTGACACTCTGCCTTCTTGTTTCTTCTTTCATACTGTATACAAGTGTCCTTTTTTTGGTTTATTTATTGACCTTTTTTTTCACATATCTGTGCTTTTCGTTGGTGATTCTGCTGTTGGAAATGGCCTGGGGGTTAGAGCCGCAGTGCTGTCTAGTGTCGTAAGCCCAGGAAGGCTGGGATGTGCCTCATGGAGAAAATCGACATGTTAGATAAGCTTCCTTCAGGCACGAGTTTGTAGGGGAGGAAAAATAATTGTCCCTCTACCCTTCTGGGTTCTTAGCTGAGACCCCTGTAGTAAAAGATTAACAAGAAAAAAAAAACCTGTCTTGTTTGTTGGTTTATTACCATGTAATTTGCTTTGCTTTGTTTCTATTGAAGTCTGGTTGACACATAATGTTCCATTAGTTTCAGGTACAACAAGTCTGGAGCTGTGTTGTGCTCCCTGCAAGGGTAGCTGCCATCTGTCACCATACAACACGATTACAATGCCACTGACTGCATCCCCTATGCTGTGCCTTTTATCCATCCCCATGACTTACTCATTCTGAAACTGGAAACCTGTGCCTCCCGCTCGCCTTTGCCCATTTTGCCCACCCCCCCGCCCCGCCCCGGCAGCAAGCAGTGTGTTCTCTGCATTTATGGCTCCTTGTTTGTTTCTTCATGTTTTGTATTTAAGATCCCACATGTAAGTGAAATCATATGGTATTTGTCTTTCTCTGTCGGACTTATTTCACTTAGCACAATACCCTGTAGGTCCATCCACGTTGTCGCAAATGGCTGAGTCAAACAGAAGTTTATTAACACATCTACCTCGTGTATAGGTGGGAGATATATAGGGAACTATGAGTAACTCCTCGAGGTGGCTTAGAACTCAGGATTAAATGCCATCTTCATGGGGGAAGGGGAGGGGATGTAGGTTTCCTGGGGCACAGCAGATGGTTTTTGGGAAAGCTAACGGGGCCCTCAGAAGACTAGATGGGAGGCCGACAGTTCTGGACAGAGTGTGTCTGGGTGCAGTGCTGACTTCTAGTCTCGTCTCCTGCGATGAGATTCTGTCTTCCCTGCTGAAGACACTCCCGGGAGGGGATTGATGACGACCCTGAGGTCCTTTGGAGGAGCTGTCTTCAGCAGGTGAGGGAGATCAGAGTCTCTCCTGCACCTGCTGTTTTCCAGTGTCTTCAGTTCAAAGTAATCAGTGTTGGGTGGCATATTCTGCCACCCTTCATGTTTTGGTGCTGTGGTGGTGAGTTTAATGTTAATGCACGAAAAGTACGTTCCATCCAGAGAAAGGAGTAAGAAATGTGCAGACCTGTACAGGAGGCTGCTCTGGAAAGTACTAAAGTAACACCTATAGTGTGTGATGGAACGGAGAAGAAAGAAACGGGGCCAAATGTGTGGGTTTATGAGATGACTATTCTTTAAAAAACAATTAAAAATGGGCGCCTGGGTGGCTCAGATGGTTAAGCGTCTGCCTTCGGCTCGGGTCATGATCCCGGGGTCCTGGGATCGAGTCCCACGTCAGGCTCCTTGCTCCTTGGGAGCCTGCTTCTCCCTCTGCTTCTCTCTCTCTCTCTCTCTCTCTCTGTCTCTCATGAATAAGTAAATTAAAAAAATCTTTAAAAAAAAACAATTAAAAATTGCAGTGGAGAGCACTGTTGGGAGGCTGAAAGCCAAAGAAATTTACAGTCACGTTACCCGGCATCAGGAGAATTGTTATGCCCTTCTTGGCTGGCTCACGTGTGTCCAAATAAACGTGTCGTGTGTGGAAGAGCAGGTTTTCAGTGTAAATGAAACTGGCTCGTTTTACAAGGATGTTGGCAAATGAATCCATATAACACAAATGGCCTCTTGGTTGAAAACATTCTACCAGAGGCTTGCAGGAACCTGACCCTAAGAAATAGTCCAGTAGTTACTAATGCAGTGTTTGCAGGGACTCTACAGAGCGTCACTAACTACTGTGAGTAATGGGAATCAACTCTTTCATGCACACAGCCTGTTGATTTTTAATAAATAAATAAACACTATTTTTTAAATGATTTATTTATTTATTGAGAGAGAGAGAGAGAAAGAGAGAATGGTAGAGAGAGAGCATGAGAGGGAAGAAGGTCAGAGGGAGAAGCAGACTCCCTGCTGAGCAGGGAGCCCGATGTGGGACTCGATCCCGGGACTCCAGGATCATGACCTGAGCCGAAGGCAGTCGCTTAACCAACTGAGCCACCCAGGCACCCCTGAGACTTTCTTGATCAAGAGATTTTGTGAGAGAATTTCTCTTTCGAGACTTCTAGTGTACAAGTGTCATTTTTCTTGGTTTTGCTGCTGATGTCCTTGACCTCCGCCAGGAGTCGGCACAGTTCTTCAGGAGTTCTTCTGAGGCACTTTGACCGTGACGGTTTTCACTTCGGTGTATGCCTGCAGCCCATACTCTCCTAGCCCCCGGCCGCTCCCGGACATCTTGTAGCCGCCGAATGGGGACTGGGCCCCAAACACATCATAGCAGTTGACCCACACAGTGCCAGCCTGGAGGGCTTGGGACACATAATTGGCCTTGTCCAAGTCCTTGGTGAAGACAGCTGCAGCCAGCCCATAGTTGGAATTGTTGGCTCTCCCAATGACTTCCTCTATGGTCTTGAACTTCAGGATCTGCATCACTGGCCCAAAGATCTCCTCCCTGGCGATAGTCATGCTGTCTTGCACATCTCCGAACACGGTGGGCTGGATGAAGTAGCCACGGTCAGCAGCCGCCCCTCCACCACACAGCAGCTTTGCCCCCTCCTCCTTCCCAGATTTGATATAACCAAGGATCTTCTTAAACTGAGTTTCATCCACCTGCGGCCCCTGCTCAGTCTGGCTGTCAAAGGGGTTCCCGACCACACGAGACTTGGCCCGGGCAACGCTCCTCTCCACAAACTCGGCGTACACATCTTCTTGCACAAAGGTCCGGGAGCCGGCACAGCAGCACTGGCCCTGGTTGAAGAACAGGGCGAAGTGGGCCTGCTCCACAGCCCAGTTCATATCTGCATCTGACATGATGATATTGGGGCTCTTTCCCTCCAGCTCCAGGGTCACTCTCTTGAGGTTACTCCTCCCTGCAGCAACCTGGACTAGGCGGCCAACCTCGCTGGAGCCTGTGAAGGCCACTTTGTCCACATCCTCATGGGAGGTGATGGCGGCCCCAGCTGTGGGGCCAAATCCGGGAATAATATTGACCACGCCAGGAGGAAAGCCGGCCTCCTTAATCAGGTTGGCCACATAGAGGGCAGTCAGTGGAGTCTGCTCAGCTACCTTCATCACAACCACATTTCCGGTCGCCAGGGCTGGGCCGAGTTTCCAGGCTTGCGTCAGGAGCGGGAAGTTCCACGGAATGATCTGCCCGCACACCCCGACGGGTTCATGGCGGGTATAGCTGAAGAAGTCCCCATCGATGGGAATAGTTTTCCCGTGGTACTTATCAGCCCAGCCAGCGTAATAACGGAAGCATTTGAGAACCATGTCCAGATCCACCCGGTAGGAGATGACATAGGGCTTGCCGTTATCCAGGGTCTCCAAGGCTGCTAGGTAGGTCCGGTCCCGCTCAATCAGATCAGCCAGGCGGTTCAGCAGGCGGCCCCTGTCAGACGCATCCATGCGGCGCCAGGGTGAGCCCAGCTGGAAGGCGGCCCGGGCAGCCTTTGCTGCCTTGTCCACGTCTTCCTTGTCTCCTTCGGCTACCTGACAGATGACTTCTCCGGTGGATGGATTGATGGTGGGGAATGTTTTCTTGCTGACAGCATCATGCCACTCATTGTTTATGAAGATCTGGTTGTAGAAGACTTCAGGCTGCTGGTTGGGGGCCGGCACCGCCTGCGTGGTGGCGGCCGACAGGAGACGGCGGCCCAGGCGGGGCCCGAGGCCAGCGGCGGCGAGGGCAGCGGCGCGCAACATGTTGCAGAGGGCGCGGGCGTGCAGGACGGTGTGTGCCCGGCAGCCGGCTGGCGCTGCTGGGGCGCTGAGGGGTGGGGCCAAGCCCTATTTATTTTTAATAAATAAAAAAAATTAATTGAAGAAAATCAACTTTCTCACTTAAAGATTGAAAAGACTTGAGAAGTTTTATATACATTCAATATTTAATATCTTCCTTAGTGTTTTATATTCTCGTAATTATGTAATATAAAGAAAATACTGCAATCTTTTCTATCAAGGCTCAGTGTAAATGGCCTCTGTGCCTCCAACTCACTGCTGCGTTTTATATAAACAGCAACATATCTGTGTGTGCTATCAGATGAGAAAAACTGGGAATTACGACATCACAGTCTTCTTTAGAACTCATTTGTATGCAACTCAAACAGCCTCATGACCGTCCTTGACAGAATGGATAAATATCCATTAAAAAGAATAAGGCAGCTCTAAATGTAGTGAAATGGAAGTGGCTTAAAAATATACTAAATGAGAAAAGCATAGTACCATGTTGTGTGTACATAGATTTTTGTTGCTGCTGCAGCAAATTATCACAAATTCCACGGCTTAATACAACACAAATTTATTATCTTACAATTCCATAGGTGGGAAGCCTGACACAGGTCTTGACTGGGCTAAAATTAAGGTGTTAGCCGCTGCATTCCTTTCTGGAGGTTCTAGGGGAGAATTATTTATTTATTTACTTAAACTTATTTATTTAAATTCCATTAAAGAGGGCACGTGATGTGATGAGCACTGGGTGTTAGACGCAACTGATCATTGAACACTATATCAAAAATTAATGATGTACTTACTATGTGTTGGCTAACTGAATTTATTTATTTATTTGAGAGAGGGCACACGCGAGAGCACTTGAGTGGGAGTAGGGGGAGCAGAGGTGGAGGGAGAAGCAGTCTCCCTGCTGAGCAGGGAGCCCAACCTCAGGGTGCCATCAGTCGATCAATTCCAGGACTCAGAGATCATGACCTGAGCCGAAGACAGATGCTTAACTGACTGAGCCACCCAGGCGCCCGTAATTGTTTTTATTTTATTTTGTTTTGTTTGCCTTTTCCAGCTTCTGAGGCTGCCTGTATCCCTTGGCTTCCTACCTCTTCAAAGCTAGCAATGTTGCATGCCTGACCATTCTTCCATAGTCACATCTGTCCACAACCTAGAAAAATTCTCAGCTTTAAGGGTTAGTATATGATGACATTAGGCCCACCTGGATAATCGAGGATAGTCTCCCCATCTCAAAATCTTTAATCTGAAGGACACCTGCAAAATCCCCTTTGTCCTGAAAGGAATCTTTTCACAGGTTCTAAGGATTAGGATGTGGACCTCTTGGGGAGAAGGCATTATTTTGCCTGTAGTATGCACCTTTGTGTATAAGAAATATTTATTTAAAAACAGACTATCTCTGGAAGGGCACATAAGAAATTGGTAACAGTACTAGCTTCTGGGGAGAACTGGGTTACCTGCGGGATATGGAGGCTGACTTTAGAGTGTGTATCTTTCATTCGTTTTGATTTTTTTTATTGGTGTGCATATATTTAAAATAAGTGAAGAAAAAATTTAAAAGTCTTAAACTGCGTGGTGGTTCATCAATATTGTATTGTTTGTCTTGTGTACATATCTTAAATACTACTTAAAAGAAAAAATCCAGGGGCACTTGGCTGGCTCAGTCGGTAGAGTATGCAACTCTTGATCTCAGGGTTGTGAGTTCAAGCCCGGGTTGGGCAGAGAGTTTACTTAAAAAAGAAAGAAAAGAAAAGAAAAGAAACAAAAAAAATCCAACTGCTGCTCACCAGTAGGATGGTCACTAGATGGCGCTCTCTCACCCTTCCCGGTCTGTCCCGGTCACACACTTGGTTTTTACTTTGCCTGTGTGTTCATCTTGGGGGAGGAATGATGATAAGGCTTCAGCACAGACTAGTTGCATTCAGT
Organism: Callorhinus ursinus; assembly: GCF_003265705.2. Taxonomy (NCBI): domain Eukaryota; kingdom Metazoa; phylum Chordata; class Mammalia; order Carnivora; family Otariidae; genus Callorhinus; species Callorhinus ursinus. The sequence continues at coordinate 1,504,214 of NW_027397063.1, forward strand.
TTCACTGATTTCTTTATAGTCCCATTATGTTTGAAGTCTGTTTCCTCCCCTGTGAAACGGGCTTATAGTAATACCAGCTCATAGAGTCATTATGAGGACTATACAAGAATATCTCTAAAATGCATAAACATCTCTCAAAAGGCACACCTAGTAAGCACTGGATAACTTAGCTATTAATATTAACATCCACCTCCCTGGTTAGTGAGTTTCCCCAACAACTTTTTTTTTTAAAGATTTTATTTATTTGAGAGAGAATGAAATAGAGAGAGAGAGCATGAGAGGGGGGAGGGTACGAGGGAGAAGCAGATTCACTGCTGAGCAGGGAGCCTGATGCGGGACTCGATCCCAGGACTCCAGGATCATGACCTGAGCCGAAGGCAGTCGCTTAACCAACTGAGCCACCCAGGCGCCCTTCCCCAACAACTTTCTAATTGTGTCCCAGTTTACTAGTCTTTGGATGCCTCCAAGACTTGTTCTAGGTAAGAAAGAAGTGTATCTTGCATTTAGCTTTTTGTGAAATACCTTATTCTAGAATCACACTGATTTCCCCAAATAGGGCCAACTCCACAAACCCAAGATGCATACCAAATAAAGTTAAGGTATACCAGAAATCTATGACTCTTGTGAGCTGATCTCTCAGTGAATACCTTAAGGGTTATGATACAATTAGCAGGAACTAGTAAACTCATTTTTTATGAAACCCAAGCTAGCACCACACACATTAAAAGGATGTTTTCTCAAATGTGGCTCCCTATTTCCAATCAGAAAATAAAATTTTAAAAAAGCTGAAGAGCTCTATGAGGATCCCAAATTGGAGGCAAAAAGCAAAGGTGACACACATAGTAGGTGCTCAAGAAATGCTACTCTACCCTGTTCTATGGGACTGTTGGTGTTGTTCTCCCACTCAAGCCTCTTATTTTTAGAAGGCTCAAGATAATGCCATTAAATGGAAGGGTGTGTGTGCTAAGTATAGAAACAGATGTATTGAAAGAGATTTTATGGATTTAAGAGCCAAAGATATCTTTGGGATATTCACTGCCACATATCCCTAGATGGGACAGTGAAATCTGCATCAAGAAAGGGGGTCTCCTGGGGATAGCTCTGGTGTGGACACAGGGTGTCACTATTTTTAAGTTTTTGAAAGATTTATATGTACTTAGAGAGAGAGAAAGCAGGAGGAGGGGCAGAGGGAGAGGGAGAGAGAGAATCTCAAGCCAACTCACCACTGAGCGTGGAGCCCGATGCAGGGTCCGATCCCAGGACCCAGAGATCATGACCTGAGCTGGACGCTCAATGGACTGAGCCACCCAGGTGCCCCGTGGGTGTCACTATTTTTAGAGGCATGCCAGTCTCTGAGGCTGTACCTGGGAGGACCTGGCTTATCTGTTCTGTTTGACTCTTTAAGCTGATACGTGAGAAGGGTAGGCTGGGTTCACAGCATCCTAGAAGCAGGATGTGCAGTGGTGTTAGAGATGCTGTAGGAAAAGTTTCCGGTTGTGCTGCAGGCTGGTTATGGGGGCAAAGCCCTGGTGGGTGGCAAAACCCTGGGGCAGTCAGAACAGAGAGTCTGAGCCAGCAGCACAAACAGCTTGAAGAAGGTGACCTGGAGGACTCCAAGAAGGAGGCTGACTCTGACTGCAAAGGTCACCATGCCCAGGTTGGTGATAGCCTGGTGGTCATGGGGACGGATAAGACCAGAGCAGTGCGCAGAGGTCACTGACTGCTGGTTGCAGGACTATGCATGCGGGGAAGTGAGGCAGCCTGAAGGATCCTTCACAATGGCCAGCACAGCTAGGACCTGCACTTTATTTCTGGGTTTCATCCCTAGAATCTCCTTGGCACCGAAGACCCTGATCTCCAACTAGAGCTGAAAACACGAGCCTGGTTGGCATGGAGACCTGGGCAGAAGGACTCCTTGGTGCTCTGGTCTGTGGGGAAGTAGGTGCTGGAGATAGAGTCAGGGAACTTAAGAATGGTCATCTTTGTGCCCAAGTTAACCTGCGCATCTGGATGGGGGCAGAGGAGCTGACTTAGAGTAGCAGCAAACCCCAGTTCTGTGGTGAGATCCCACCTGCTGGGAAGTCAAAGACTTCTTGCTCCAGCTGAAGCTGGCCACTGATGGCCTCTGCCTGAGAGTCCTCTGGGTAGCGAGCACCGTGCTCTTAGTGTGGAGCTTCTTGTGAGGGACAGTTGCTTGAGAGGCTGAGATATCCCAGAGGCTGGTCTTGATAACACCCACCTAAAGTGGCCCTTGGAATTCAGATCAATTGTTGGAGTACCTGCATTGAAGATCTTGAGTATAGATGTTCCTGATTCGGAGGATGAGGTTACACTGTCCCAAATACAATGCTATAACCATGATGTTTTTTGGACCAAAATGGCAACAGGCTGAGTCAGGAGTCCTTTGGTTCATAGGAATCCTATGAACCTTCAGTTCATATTGGTCAAAAAGCATTAAGAGTTCTGTAATTTTCCTTGTCAGGTTTTCTGCACCTTGTAGTGAATGGGTGTCTATACCATTAGGCAAACCTCACAAGCTTTATTAAGAACTGCGTTCTCCAAAATCAGCAACTTGAATCCTGCAGGATGTATGTTCTTATAAACTGCCTCCTGGATTTGTGTCTTCTGTTTGAAACTTCTGATCTTTCTTCTGAACACCAAGAGAGTTTCCCCATGCTCGGTCATCTTCTCCATCTTGGAGGAGATGTAAGTTAATGCATAGATCCTAAGGATTTGAGAAATCTCACAGGTTTTTGTTGGAGTAGGTCATTGAGGGGATGTGACCACTGGTTGACCCTGTAGCCAGACCCGGGCTGTTGAAGGCCCCTTATCCCTCCCCTTTCCTTGGAATGTGTGCTCTGTCCCACCGTCCCCATAGTGGGAGCTGTTTTCAAGGACATAGCCTTGAGAGAGTAAGGTGTTGTGGAGACTGTCTGTCCTGTGCCATCTGCCTGCACCCAGTTAAGGCCTCCATAAAAACTTTTAAGATTCTGGTGGGTGGGTGCAGAGATATACTCATCTTAACAGCCACCCAAGACAAGCCTTGTAAATAAGTTCCCTTGCTTATTAAACGTGCCACCTAACAATCTGGAGTGGTCTGCCTCTTTCTTTGATCTCTCCTTGCCCTCTTTGAGTACAGAACCAACACTTTCTTAGAAGCTGTCTGCTTCTCTGCCCTTCACAATTATCATTAAAGACTGGCCTTGCCAAGGGCTTGGTTGTATTTCCAGTAGTAGCTGTCCCTCGAGGCTTTTAGTGTGGAATGGATGTGCATGAAGGTCAGAAGTGCTTTAGAACATGGGATTGGGGTGGGAGATAGCACTAGCAGCACCAAAAATGTGAACAGTGATAGCAGTTCCAGGCCCCACATCATGTTGCCTCACATCACCTCCAGTGAAGTTGCTACCTCTGATGCTTCTCCCATGTCCCCCTACCACCACCACCACCACCACCACCACCACCACCATCATTACCACACACACACACACACACACACACACACTTCTTACCTGCCCAGGAAGCGTGCAATATCACACGGGAGAGAGAGATGGGAACAGTGACCTGGAGAGGTACTTCTTAAAGTCATAGTTTTAAAAAAATCAATTATAGTAACTTATTGTCATATCTTCTACCTATGTAGGTTTGCAGTAGTGATTTATAATCTTGTAGTTTCAACAGATTTTTTTCTCCAGCACTACTGGGGGATGTATCATGCCTCTATTACTGACTGGCTTACTGCAGTTGTGCTTCTCAGTTTTGAGTTGCATAGCAGGTTTTGCTAGAGAATGGGTAAGGTAAGGGGATATGCAATCTGAGAAAACCACTTCCTCATTCTTATACTTCCCATCCCAGAATTGTTGGTGATAAGCAGTATGGAGGAAAGCAAGTTCAAGGGAATAAAAAGTCCTATTTACTTTTTCCTGATTATTACCCAAGGAGCTATCAAAGAGCCCACATGAAACTATCAGAAAAATCTGTGGTTACTAAAAAAGAAATAACAAAAGCTTAAGTTTATCAGAAACTTGCCAAGCAAGGGAGTCACTGGTTGAATGGATTTCATCTAATAGCCTCCCCTAGGTTCTTGAACTATTGAATTTTATAAGGTTTTGTTTGGATTGTTAGTCACAGGAAGAAATTAGAAGTTGAAATCTAAACTGGAGTTGGTCAGAATTTATAAATTAGGAGAGTTGTTGAAATAGTTTGTATCTGAATAGTTTTTCTCTGAGCTTATTCTTTGGAAACATACAAGGCCACCAAGCAAACTATGGTCAAGCTGTTTCAGCTTAAACAGTCTTCCTGTACTTAAAGTTTGTGGTTTCTGTATAGTTTATCTGGTTGGCAAGAGATAAATGCTTCACCTTTCTCACAGTCATACTTTTTGGATTCTACTTCAACCGTATCTATGGGACAGACCACATCCTGGACTATGTGATCAATCTAGAGCTATGCCACTGGCTTAAGTACTTAGTCATGATGGAGGTCACTTGAGTTTCAATATTTTGCTTCTGTCAACAAGATCATTTGATAAAGCAGCTGTGGGGCAATATTTAAGATTCTGTGGAGTCATATATTTGATCATGGGACACTGACAAATACTGAGTTGGCAGTCTACTTCTAAGCCAAGTATGTCCAGTTTAAGCCAAGAAAACAGATCTTACCCCAATTTGAGGAGTCTGTTGAACCAAATAGGGGTACTATCCGGATTACTGAATTTTCTAATATCTTTGTTTTCTAGATCTCTTTAATTAACATTAAAGATCAAAGAAGACTTCCATAGGGATGGAAGTATGACATTCTTTCTTTAAGATGGCACATGTTCTGCCTTGAGAAGGCTATAATATGTCTAGCATGACTCTGTTTTAATCCACTCTCTGTCCAATCTTACAAATTTCTCAGGCAAGGAGATCTTTAGCCTTAGTGGCACTGTCTGGTTTTGCTGTCATTCCCTGAACCACAGCATGTAGGGTTTTTGGCACCACTTTTGGAACCTTCTTTAAAGTGGGAAATGGGTATTCCTGAGGACAGAACAAAGCAGCCCAGAATTTTTCCTTAGAGGTTAAAATTTGAGGTTTCAAATTGAGGCTCATATTTTCTCCTTCTTGAATTAAGAGGTCTAAAGACTGCTTTTTTTTTTAAACTTTCTTTTTTTAAAGATTTTATCCATTCATTAGAGAGAGAGAGAGAGAACATGAGTGGGGGGCAGGGAGAGGGAGAAGCAGGCTCCCCACTGAGCAAGGAGCCCGACGCAAGGCTTGATCCCAGGACTCGAGATCACGACCTGAGCCAAAGGCAGACGCCCAACTGACTGAGCCACCCAGGTGCCCCAAGACTGCTTTTTCTTAAGAGGGAAAATCAGAGGGCCAAATGGTCCCACAGGAAGATCAGGGAATGTCCTCACAGTGGGCATCAGTATATTGAGATGGTAAGTCACTGTCTAATCTGTGAGCAGTAGCCAACAAGTTTCTTTCTTTTCTTTTTTCTTTTCTTTTCTTCTCTTCCCTTCTCTTTTCTTCCCTTTTCCCTCCCTCCCTTCCTTCCTTCCTTCCTTCCTTCCTTCCTTCCTTCCTTCCTTCCT
>NW_027397063.1:1509798-1522837 GCF_003265705.2 Callorhinus ursinus
CTTCCTTCCTTCCTTCCTTCCTTCCTTCCTTCCTTCCTTCCTTCCTTTCTTCCTTCCTTCCTTCCCTCCTTCCTTTTTGTAGGACAAATCCATTATCAGTCATTGGGGGCCATCCAATGACCCACTGTTGGCCAAAATACCCCTATGAGGTTGTCTGATTGTATCCTCCAGCTTTGACACAAGTCAACAAGTGTAACTGAGCACCAGAAAGTAAAATATACGGTAGAGATCAGCAGGTAGATTCATAGTTCAGGAGACCAGCTTTTCCTTGTAGGAACTCTATAAGAGAGGAATTTTCTATTTGCATAATTGTTCTCTTGCTTTGTCTCTTACCAAGCTCTATAAACAGGCATTGGTGTCCTGATCTAGAAGGTGCTAAGGAAGGCAATGGACAGGTCTATGACTAAATAAAGTGATTTCAGGTAGCATTAATGATAGGATGGTATTGGGGTTTAATACCACAGAAAAATAAGGTATGACTGTTTGTATTTATGTCTGCAAAGTCCTGGATGAATCAATAGCTTTGTCTATTGGATTTCTCTATCACATTTCTGTTAGGCATGATAAATTTTCTTTCTATCATAATTTGCATTACAAGGCTTTATGTTTTAATTTCTGGTCTGTGAGGGTACCATGAAATTTCAAGTTACATGGATCAATCTGTAACTTAATGACTTCAGCTCCAATAATTCTCCTAATGTCAACGGAATTCTTTGTCCTAAAGCAGTACAGAGTTCCTCAATTTGGGGTTAATTTAAACATAAGGGCAGTGGTAAATTAATGTCTAAATTAATTTTAACCTGATTATAAATAGGGGAATCTTCAGAATTTCAAGAGGAAATTTCTGGAAGGTCATTTCATCTGGCAATTCCATTGGCAGAGTGAGTGTTTCCCTCTTAAATGAGGAGATGAGGTACCACAAAGAAAGGAGGAATGTCCTTCTGTTAAAGTCCAAAAGTGAAAACTAAGTGTTTGGACATAGGATTTGGGGATTGGGGGGCTGGCCTTTACTTCTGAAGGAAGTATGTTAGTGGTACATTCACTGTTGTTTGGTAGTATCCATATTGTATTCATTTCCTGTGTTTGCTATAACAAATTGCCACAGACTGGGTGGCTTAAAACGAACAAACAAAATATTCTTTCCATACTGAAGGCTTAAAGTCTAAGAACAGGGCACTGACAGGGCCATGAAGACTCTAGAGAAGAATCCTTTCTTGCCTCTTCCTAGGCTTTGGTGGTTGTCAGCAATTCTTGGCATCCCTTTGGTTTATAGAAGCACCACCCTAATCTCTGACTCTGTTGTTACATGGGATTCTCCCTGGATATCTTCAGTGTCTTCATATGGCCTTCTTATAAAGACACCAGTTTTTATAGGGCCCACTCTATTCTGGCATGGCCTCATGTTTACTTCATTACAACTGCAAAAGCCCGATTTCCAAATAAGATCACATTCACAATCTCAGGGTAGACATGAATTTTTTGAGGACCCTATTGAACCTAATATCCACATCAATCAAATTTGCATGTTTGAGTTGAAATTAGAGCTACCATTCGATCCAGCAATTGCACTACTGGGTATTTACCCCAAAGATACAAATGTAGGGACCCAAAGGGGTATGTGCACCCCAATGTTTATAGCAGCAATGTCCACAATAGCCAAACTCTGGAAAGAGCCAAGATGTCCATCGACAGATGAATGGATAAAGTAGATGTGGTATATATACACAATGGAATATTATGCAGCCATCAAAAGGAATGAGATCTTGCCATTTGCAACGACGTGGATGGAACTGGAGGGTGTTATGCTGAGTGAAATAAGTCAATCAGAGAAAGACATGTATCATATGACCTCACTGATATGAGGAATTCTTAATCTCAGGAACAAACTGAGGGTTGCTGGAGTGGTCGGGGGTGGGAGGGATGGGGTGGCTGGGTGATGGACATTGGGGAAGATATGAGCTACGGTGAGCGCTGTGAATTGTGTAAGACTGTTGAATCATAGATCTGTACTTCTGAAACAAATAACGCAACATATTTTAAGAAAAAAGTAAAAGAAGAAGATAGCAGGAGAGGAAGAATGAAGGGGAGTAAGTCAGAGGGGGAGACGAACCAGGAGAGATGATGGACTCTGAAAAACAAACTGAGGGTTCTAGAGGGGAGGGGCTGGGGGGATGGGTTAGCCTGGTGATGGGTATTGAGGAGGGCACATTCTGCATGGAGCACTGGATGTTATGAACAAACAATGAATCATGGAACAGTACACCAAAACAAATTATGTAATATATGGTGATTAACATAACAATAAAAAAATAAAAAAAATTTGCATGTTTGTCCTTTATATTTAGATAAATGTTTCCATGTGAACTTAAAGTTACAATAGGGCATTGGATGATTGTTTTTCTGTTTGGGCATCTTAATTTTCTCTTTTTATTTCATGGCTAATACAGGATAATTATTTTTCCCATCCTCCCCTTTTGCTTGCAGTATCTGTAAGCTCACTTTCCTGGGAATCTCCTTGTTTATGGTTCTAGCAATTATTTCTGTGGGAAACATGTCATTGTTTATTTTTACTTTTTTATTTTTTTTTTTTAAAGATTTTATTTATTTATTTGACAGAGAGAGACACAGCGAGACAGGGAACACAAGCAGGGGTAGTGGGAGTGCGAGAGGGAGAAGCAGGCTTCCCACTGAGCAGGGAGCCTGATGTGGGGCTCGATCCCAGGACCCTGAGGTCATGACCTGAGCCAAAGGCAGTCGCTTAACCAACTGAGCCACCCAGGCGCCCCTATTTTTATTTTTTTTTAAAGATTTTATTTATTTATTTGAGAGAGAGAGTGCAGAGAGAGAGAGAGAGAGAGGAGAGCACGCGCATGAGTGGGAGAGAGGGGCAAAGGGAGAAGGAGAAGCAGGTTCCCCAGCGACCAGGGAGCCTGATGGAGGGCTTGATCCCAGAATGCTGGGATCATGACCTGAGCTGAAGATAAATGCTTAACCGGCTGAGCCACCCAGGTGCCTGAAACATGTCACTGTTTAAGTTGGAAAACCTTAAGTTTATTATTCTGAGTTTTATTCTGGGTTTGATCTCTTCCCCTCTAAAAGTATTCTTCTGAGTGCTGTAGTTGAGGGAAGGGAGTTATTTTCCACTCTAACTTGCTTTTGCTAGTCAAATATCCAATAAGGTTTTCATTCATTGATGAACAATAAAAACAGGTCTATACTGAAATTGACCCCAGCATCTATGCTAAGTGTTGCTTAATAATCTGTCTTTGAATTGACCATACTTTCATCTTTGCCTTGTTTATAAAACTGAGGAAGAACCTAGTCTATCTTTACAAGATGTGTCTGATATGATCTTTAGGAGAGTGTCTTCTATCCTTGCTGACCCCACTGACTGTCCTAAGAAATTCAGGGTTCCTAACATTCTCTGTGGTCTCATCCTAGTGAGTCTTTTTTCATCCAAGATTTGACATCTGAGGAGTCCACCAGTGTGTGAACTAGTCAATATAGGCCTGGCAGTCCAGAATTATAAATTCATATGACTATTCTAAGTTCTCAGTAAAATGTTAGGATAGTCGTTGATAGCTCTGAATTCTGACCCAGACAGTGGTTTCAAGTCTGTTTTAAGGTTTCCAGTTGTCTGACTTTAAGGAGCTATTGAGCCTTAGGTGATTCAGGTAGACCAGCAGGACAATAAAAAGAGTCAGAGCCAGGTAGAGAGCAAAAGGTAGAGAAGGCATGTGGGTTTGAGGAGGGGGAAGTAGATTTATACATGGTATGTGTTTGCTCATGATGAATCTAATGGACACACAGTTTTAAGCTTTTCACCTTTTTTATTAGCTTTGGCTAAGCTATATTGTAAAGGTCCAATTTTGAATCTGAATTTCTTTTTGAAACTTACTCATATCAGTCAAAAGTGTTGACCAAAAATATTAGGGGTTTTGTTTTTTCTCTCTTTTAATGTACCCCTTAGATGATCAATTGTCATATCAAAAATTCACCAAAGTAGCACCTGCAAATTCATACGACCCTTGGTGGAATTGTGACATGTAAAGGCACAGCAGCAGGGGTTGGGATTAAGTGAGAATACATGTAGCCAGCCAGATCTCTGCCAGGAAGAATTGTAGATGTATTAGTTAGCAGGTGAATCCATGTGGAATTGGCGAGGAGTCAGTAGGAAGTGTTGTTTCTATAACCCATGTCTTGGGCCCCTCAACCTGAAGTTGAGCCATTTCCTGTCATTGAAATGATAAATCAATGGCCCTGGAAGATGGGGTATGGTGAGAGATCTTTTCTAGAAGCAATTTCTTACATGTAGACCAAACTAAAGAAAGCTGTTGTAAAGTTTTGATGGGTGACTCAAGAAAAAGATGTCTAAGAAAGGAAGCCAGACTAATAAGACCTTTTATTCATTTATCCTCAGGGCCAGTTTAGAGGTAGACTTATCAGACCTATGTATGCCCCCTACCCTTAGAGCTTCCTCTTATAGACAGAAAACATGAGAGGCAAAAAGAACAAAAAATGGTAAATAAATGCTTTGTCAGTTTTCTAACAAGGAATTTGAATAGAAATTTACTGAAAGTTGAACAATTCCCGAAGGATAATGATTGAATTAAAATAATTGCAGCTAGAGAGTTCACAGAAAAGGAATGGGAACTCAGACTTAATGTTGGAGACTCAGTGGCTGTGAGAGCTGAGGACCTCAGATCAGGGTACCCAGGGGGTTACTGATGTGGGGTCTTGGGCCAAAATGGATGAGGGGATTTTGGCTAGATATCACTGGACCTTCAGGTCTGTTAAAGCTCCCCGTAAAACCACCAGGAGAAAATTTTTTTTTGATTGAGAAAAACAATCTCACAAGCTGGGTTTATTAGAAACTTGTCAGGCAAAAGTTCCACTGACCAAATGAATTCATCAAATTATCTCCTCAATATTTTGAGCACTTGGATTTTATAAGGGTCTTTTTTTGTTTTGTTTCTTTGTTTTTAGTAAGGAATTGGGGGAGTTTTAAGGCAGGAGTTTACTAGGACTGGGATCTGGGCAGAGATTGACAAGCATTTGTAAATTAGATCTGTTGCTGAAATAGTCTGTGCTTAAACAGTTTACTGTTTATAGTCTTATCTTCCTGGAACACAAAACCAAGCAAGCTGTTGCTGAGCCCAGTGGGAAGAAGCCTGGGGCTCTGTTGACAGAACTCAAACAGAAGTCAGAGATAATCTGGCTTTTTTCAGAATTCCAGAACAAGTTACAGAACAATTTTGTAAATTGCTTTTATCATATCACCACATTGAATGCATGGTTCTACCATCAACCTCTTTATCCTGAATTATGATACTCAAACTGTAGAGCATAAAACCCCTATTGTTCCCACCACTTCTTTCCCCCTGATCTCTTTCCAGCTGATGGACACTTGTTTAGGTCCTGCATTTAGGAAACTATACTGGTCACTGGTGGGCAAGAATCAGTTAACCCTCTTGCAGGTGCTTCAAAGTCACCTGCTCCTAGACTGAGGTCCATATGGTAGCCTCTCCTTTCTTGGCCTGCCTAAAGAGCCAGCAGTGTCCTGTACCACTCGATAGCATGTTCTATGTGTAGGGAGAGGTAGTAACACTATGACAGGGACCAAGAGCACTCACAGAAGAAGAGACATAATTGCTGGTTGTGTGTGTTCCTTTGCTGAAGACAAGGAACTTTCTGAACTCTTTGTTCTTCAGTAGCAATACTTTGGTACAACCTGTAATCCTAAGGAGAGCTGCCAGAAAGAAATGCAAGAGGTTTTTACCTGAGGGCTCTTTAGGGTAATCTCCCAGAACTTATATTGAGTCACAAATGTGGTTGAACTCCCAAATAAACAAAGAACATGGGTATCTTCTCTAGAAACTGGAGAGTGCACAGCACTGGAAGCACCTTGATTTCAGACCTTTGGCCTCCAGAACTTTGAGAGAATAGATGGCTGTTGTTTTAAACTACCCAGTTTGTAATCACTTGTTATGGTAGCCCCAGAAAAGTAAAACCCTTCCTTGCCTCTTCCACCTTGTGGCCGCAGGTGTTTCTTTCCTTGTGGCTACATCAGTCTACTTACTGCGTCCATGGTCACATGCCTCCTCTTCTCCCTCAAAACTTCCTCTGCCTCTGTCTATAAGAGTATACGTGATAACATTTGGAGTCCAGCAAGATAATCCAGCATAAGTTCCTTTGCTCAAAATCCTAACTTAAACATCTCTTGCAATATAGAATATTATTTATTCTTTTGCCATAAGTATTAATCAATTAGTCCAGAATCTCGAGAGAAAAATGAACAGATAGGGTGCATGCATGTGTGTGCATGTGTGTACACATACATAGAGGAAGAGAGGGAAAGAGTGTGTGAGATTTATTTTAAGGAACTTTAAGGAATTTCTCACAATTATAGAGGCTGGAAAGTCCAAAATCATCAGGGTAGACCAGCAGGCTGGAGACCCAGCAAAGAGTAAATGTTGCAGCTTTATGTCAAAAACAATCTGAAGAGTAACATCAGCAAGATGGCAGAATAGGAAGTCCCATCCATGGTTTTCCCACAGAAACACAGAAATGCAAGTTGGTACAGCCACTTTGGAAAACAGTGTGAAGGTGCCTCAAAAAATTAAAAATAGAGCTACCCTATGACCCAGCAATTGCACTACTGGGTATTTACCCCAAAGACACTGATGTAGTGAAAAGAAGGGCCATATGCACCCCAATGTTCCTAGCAGCAATGTCAGCAATAGTCAAACTGTGGAAAGAGCTGAGATGTCCATCAACAGATGGATGGATAAAAAAGATGTGGTCCGTATACACAATGGAGTAGTACTCAGCCATCAGAAAGGATGAATACCCAACTTTTGCATCAACATGGACGGGACTGGAGGAGATGATGCCAAGTGAACTAAGTCAAGCAGAGAAGGCCAATTACCATATAGTTTCACTTATTTGTGGAACATAAAGAATAGCATGGAGGATATTAGGAGAAGGAAGGGAGAAATGAAGGGGGGGAACCAGAGGGGGAGACGAACCATGAGAGACTATGGACTCTGGGAAACAAACTGGGGGTTTTAGAGGGGAGGGGGGTGGGGGGGATGGGTTAGCCCAGTGATGGGGATTAAGGAGGGCGCGTACTGCATGGAGCACTGGGGGTTATACACAAACAATCATGGAACACTACATCAAAAACTAATGATGTACTACTGTATGGTGACTAACATTACATAATAAAAAAATTAAAGCTAGACTTCATGGACATGGAAATGCACATGGAAATGCATGGACTTTCTCAGTGTGAAAGCAGGGTTTCTTGCCTTTTGAAATAGGAGAGTTCTTCCATTAGTTGGGGGGATGGCAGCCACTGTGCCCTTGTTACCAGGACTTTGTCGTCTTTGGGGAGACTATCTGAGAGAAACCCTAGCTAGGAAAACCAAAAGCAAATACTGTCCCTCCCCTCCCATACTTCACAACCTAGGATACAAAGAACAATCTTGAATGACTTCACCAGTTCTCTGTGGGTGCAGAACACATTCCAGAGGCCCGTGTTTGCTCTGTTTTTTGGCATGGAGGGACAAAATGAGAAAGAATGTGACCTGCAGGCCAGAGGCATAGTAGACTGATTCTTCTCTTTTAATCCTTTCTTCAAAAAAGAGTTTTACTGAAATAATTGAGCCAAAAAAAGTTAAGAATCTACAACCACCAGGTGCCCACCACCTTTTTAACCAGGCAATCGGTATCTAGGCCATGTATGTCTCCTCCCACATTCCATGGCTTTTCTTCCCCATTCCCCGAAATTCATAGTCCTGAATTTAAAGGATACGCTCTCTAAAGTGATAAACTGTTGTTCTTCTATTTTCTCTTTAAATTATACCATGCATTTAGTTTGAAAAAGATATTAAAAAAACAGATACTCCTTTAAATATAAAAACTGTAAACAGTTACACATGTCAGTATAAGTTCATTGCTATAAATACTAACTATATATATATATATATGTGTATTTAAATGTTTTACTTATTTGTTCATGAGAGTCAGAAAGAGAGAGAGAGGCAGAGGCAGAGGGAGAAGCAGGCTTCCCACCGAGCAGGGAGCCCAATGTGGGACTCGATCCCAGGACCCTGGGATCATGACCTGAGCCGAAGGCAGACGCTTAACCCTCTGAGCCACCCAGGTGCCCCAATACTAACTATATTTTCAAAATAGAGGTAGTGAGAACTATGTCAGTGCTTTACACTTCTAGCAGCTTATTGAGACACAATTCACGTATTGTACACTTCACCCATCTCAGATATCCAACTCAGTGGATTTTAGTAGACGGGCCAAGTTGTGGGACCAGCACTGCTTCAAGATTAGCACACTGTCATCAGCCCAGGGAGATCCTGTGACTTAGCTATCAGCCCTCCGTTCCCCCATCCCCCCTGCCCCGAGCACCCACCAATCTACACTCCCCCCTTCATTTCCTCTTCTGGACATCCCATGTATGGAGAAGCATATAATGAGTGGTCTTTTGTGACTGGCTTTTTAATTTTGAATAATGCTCTCCAGGTTCATCCATGTTGTAGCACCAACATCGTTTCTTTTAATAGCGTCCATTTAACAGATTCGTTTTCCACGGCTCCTTTCCATGACCATATTGCCAGGACATTAGTCACTCCTTCTGAGCCAATAAAAACACCAACAAGGAGAAAACCCGCATGCAGTTCAGCCACTGAGGTGACTTGTTTTTACCTACCTAGAGCACAGTGACAGTCTACCAAACCCGATGCAGTCTGTTTACCTTCAAAAGACCCTCAGTTAAGCGATCAGCTCTTTGTTGTTCAGTAGACACCTATTCATAGAGCACTGCCCAAGTAACCACAAGATCTTCAGATGGTCCCAAAGGGACCAATGAGGAAAAGTGGCTCTCTACTCATGACTACACTGAATGTCTCCTATCACTCTGTTTAGCGTGTTCCTGTAAAAAGCCCGTTCTTTTCTTTATGGAGCATCTGGGCACTGCTCAGTCCCATTAGATCATTTCTCTGACATCCTCTGAGACATGATGAGTAAAACAAGGTTCAAGACTGTATCGTGTCCTTCATTTGCAGAGGCAGTCTTCATCGCCACTCATAGCAGACTAGTAATTGTCTCCCAAATGGGAAAAATACCAGCAATTTTGGTATGCATCATCCTCAGGCATGCCATTCTACATGACTGTCTATGTTGTATTTTAGGCAGAGTGGGTGAATGTGTCTAGCATAATAAGCCTTGTAGCCCTTAAAAAAGTGCAGCCCAGAACTGCAGCAGAAGTTTATGTGAGGCCATCACAGAAGAGGAGCTGGTGGGGCTCATGAACAAGTTCGTGGAAGACACAAAGAAAGGCATGCACAGGAAGGAGGCTGGTCTGATACAGCCTATGGAGTGACAAAAATCGGTGTCACGGTCCTGTCCAGAATCCATGCGAGGAACCTGAGTGAGCAGAGGAAAGGAGACAAAATACTCCTGAATGCCTGCTGCCCTGGTTGGGTGAGAACAGATTTGAAAGAGCCTAAAGCCATCAAAAGCCCAGAAGGAGCAGAGACCCCTGTCTACTTGGCCCTTTTGCCCTCTGATGCTGAGGAGCCTCATGGGGAGTTTGTTATGGAGAAGAAAGTTGAACAATGGGGACCGCTCTTTCAGTTACCTTCATGGCTCCCATCTCAAATCCCACCATGACTGACCAAAAAAACTGCTACACTGTCAACAATATCCTTATCAGACAAACAAACAAACAAAAACTAAAAACAAAAGAACCACTATCCTTACTGCGTATTCACATTGAAATGGCCACTAATTCTGTGAAGTTTGTGATTTCTTCTGTGATATAAGAGGAGAAAAAGTGGAATTGATGAAAATAATGAATGGACATCACAGAAGAAATAAACAATTCTAAGTAAATGTCCATGTGTGCAGATTGTTTTATGGCAACCAGCCCAAAAATCACCCTTTAGTACACTAAGTACTAACAACAAACCCTAAGGTAGATCAACAAAAGGGACATTTAACTCAGGGCTTGGTAAACATTAGTGAAAGAGGCAAATAGTAAGTATTTTTGCCTTTGCAAGGCCAATGGTCTCTGTAGGACCTACTCAAATCTGCTGTTGTAGCTTGAAGGTCACCACAGATGATATATTAACCCATGAATGGGGCTGGTTTTCCCCGGCCAGCCTCTGTGCTTTATCAGCCTCTACTATGACATGGGCAACCCATGAAGGATAGACACCCTCTGTGGTCTCGTTAAATATCAAACTCACTGGGGGAAAAACAATTGTGAGTATGAAATGGGAGTGGGTGCTTAAGATACATCCATAAGACAAGCTGAGACAAGGGGAAAAGTGAATGTGGATTGGTATCAGTGGATATGAAAGAATGATTGTCAAATCTCCTCAAGGTGAATGTGTTATTGAAGTAGGGATAAAGGGTCACCCCCAGTTTGTAACATGAACACGGTTCAGAAAAATATCAACAGAAGGTGAACACAAAACGATAGTAAAATATTCATCATTGTTGAGGCTAGTTTCGTGGATACATGGGTGTCCACAATACTATTCTTCCCACTGTCCTCTTTGAAAGCTCTCAACACAAACATCTAGAAACAAAAAGGTCCTGGCTCTGCTACCTTACTGGGTGACCTTGAGCAAAATCCTGCATGTTGCTGTATGTCAGTCTCCACAAGTGTACCATAGAGGAAACGACATAGGATTGCTGTGAAGAGTAAGTGAACTGATACAGGTGGACAAGCTAAAAACAATGGCTGCGCAAAGTGTCCTCCATCATGAGCCCCTGTAGTGGGGCCTGACACATCCATAGCCCTGAGGGGAAGTTCTTACTGCCCTGCACCAAGCCTGGCTCCCCGTGGGCTCAGTGAATGCCCACCACCTCCCTCCCCTCACAGAAGCATCCATGTGGTACAGACTCCTCTCCTCTCATGATTATTCCTCACTCTTCACCAGGGGTTTTCAGGCTAAAAGAAATGAAAACTGAAGGCCCATGCAAGCAAGGGGAAGTCTTTTATTTTGAATGTGAGGTTTCCTTTGGGGTACCTGGCTGGCTCAAATGTTTGAGCGTGGGACTCTTCATCTCAGGGTTGTAAGTTTAAGCCCCAAGTGGAGTGCAGAGATTCCTGAAAAACTCTTTTAAAAAATAAACTAAAATAAAAAATAAATATCCGGTTTCCTTTAAATTTTCCCTTCAAGAAGCCTGTTAATTTCCTTCTTGTTAGCTTGTATTTCTAAACTGACCCATGTCTAGGTCAAGACAATAGAATCTCGACTGCTAGTTTGGAAATGTAACCTGGTATCACAAAGACCCCCTTTTTTTGATACTTTAAAAATAATCCAAACTATCTATACGACTCATTAACTATGAGGTTGGACTAAAAGCAGGCATTGTAACAAGCATATGCATGTGTACCCATTAAATAAAACATTCCAATCACTGGCCTGGCTCACACTAATTTACACAAACATCCACTTGCACTGGGAGCCCCCTGGATCACACAGACGAAGGAGCCCTGCCCACAGCCAAGTCTCAGCACAGGACTGATTTCTCCCTCTTGATTTTCCCTTAAGAAAGCAAAGGGATCTGTAGCCTGAGAAGCAGTCTCCCTGGACATATAATTTCACTGTATTTTAGAAGAAAGCAACCATTCTCATTCTGCAGAGGAAGGGCACATTCCCAAGACAATTACTCAGCTCTCTTTTTTTTCTCCCTCTAAGGTTTTTCCCAAAATAGTTCACTTGAACGCTATGAATCTCTAGCACTCTAGTAACCCATACCCATGACCTTTGTTTCGGAGAGCACATCTGTATTCCCCAAACCATTGCTTGGCTCAGAGTTGAGATCCTAAGAGGGAAAAGTTCTGGTTGGGTCAGGGTGCAGCCCCAGGAGGGATGGATCTGGTATAGGCTCGTTAGGAAAACTTCTTACGTTTGGTCTCTCCTTTGATGGAGGGATTGAGGCAGGGCCTTGGGCCCAAGGAGGCACAGCCCTGATTCCTAGAACACAGTTCTATTGGCATCTCTGACTGTGGCCTGGCCTCTGCACCACAAGCCCTTGGTGTGGCCCACGACACGATTCTCTCACCAGACAGGGCCTTGCATGACCTGCATGGAGCCATGTCCTCAGCCACCTGCCTGGCACTGGTGACCGGGGACAAGGGCATTGGCTTGGCTGTCCCGAGGGACCTGTGCCAGCAAATCCCCAGGGATGTGGTGCTTATGTCCCAAGACAAGGTGCCGAGCCGGTGGTCATGCAGCAGCTCCTGGTCGGGGGCCTGAGTCCCCACTTCCACCTGCTGGACATCGACACCCTGTAGAGCATTTTGCCCTGTACGACTTCCTGCACAAGAAGTACGGGGCCCTGGCCATGCTGGTCAACAACTCAGGCATCGCCTTCAACAGTAAAAACATGGGAGCATGTAGGGCAGGAAACATCCCTTAGGGGACCTCCCAGGGTGGGTTGGGGGTGGTGATTGAACCACTACTGTGGGACCCACAGCTCCAATGGGATCTAAAATGGCCTCCCTAGGGAAGGAGGTCAGATTGGAGGTACAGGAGAGCAGAAGCCTCTGGGGGTGCAAGCCTTTCCAGCCAGAGCCTCTTGGCATTGCCATGGATCAGACTTTCAGGTAAATCACTAGATTTTTGCAAGTTTCTCTCTGATTGGATGTGACCATTTGGTGAATGTTTAACCTATTTTGCAATACACAACAAACTGCAAAGAGAGATACACAAATATCTCATTGTGCATCCTTCCCATTGCCTCCAAATTACAAAGCTACACAGCATCAACGCACCACATAAGTAACACTGGGTTCACGATGAATCATGGAACAGTACATCAAAAACTGATGATGTACGGTATGGTGACCAACATAACATAGTTAAAAAACACACACACACACTGGGTTCACTGATCCAGAAATTACAGAGAAGTCACCAGATTACACATGCAAAAAAATACATATACATGTATATATATTACTGTCACTTCATGGGATCTTCTCAGATGGCTACTACTTTTT